>NC_046664.1:144048059-144050998 GCF_010883055.1 Belonocnema kinseyi | reverse complement strand
GAATAACTAAGCTCGTATCAAATAAATAAATTATGAACTCTAATTAATAGACTTCAATTATGGTAATGAGAAAAGTTTAACAACAGAAAAATTTTTCAAAATATGTTGAAAAAGATTTAAAAATTTTTTAAATATGTATTTTTTTAATCTATGCATCGCTTTTCGAGGTTATACTACTTTGACTGTGTACAGAAGTAAAAATATATTTATCATCCGATTATTTACACTATGCATACCCAAAGAAGATAAGTTTTTTACGTAAAAGTTTCAAACGTTTAATGATATGAGATTTACCAATTTCTACTTTACCGATCCTTTTTATCATGCCTATACCACACGAAATGAGATATAGAGCTGAAAGTTAAGGAAGATAAAGAAACGTGATTGAGGAACGTTTATGTATCAATACATTTTCACAGATACATAAAAACTTCCAACATTTTTTTTCACTAATTGTACAAATTTATTGGTAAGTGAGCGATCCTTAGGGAATTTTATTAATTTCTAAAAAAACCTTCATATTGATATCTTATTTTGTGCGGAATGGGTATGGTAAAAAATAAAATATCGGTAAAGTAGGAATCGGATAAGTTTATCATATCCTTAAACATAACAGAGATTACAGTTTAAAAATCAATTCTGTTATTTTTTAAACTTACTACGTTTCACTTTTTCCTTTAATAATGATAGAAATGATGATGCTTACAAGGGTTAGAAATTGAAAAAAATGTAATTAAATTCAATTTAACATTGTCTAAAAATGATTACTTCATTATTACTTATTGTTTGATATTGTTTTATTTATTTATTAGTTATTGAAAAAAAAAAGAAAATGAAAGAAAAAATTTTCAACATTTATTTGTTTTTAATTGTGCAATTTTATTAGTACTTAAACGTTCATTAGACCATTTTCTTACTACTCCAAAAACTTTTAACTCGATATCTCATTTCAGTTGGAATTGGTATGATAAATAAAAAATGTCGGTAAAGTAGGTAACGACATTAATGAATTATAGTATTTTAGTTAAATAACATCAAATTAATATTAAAAATGATAAATACCAATAATATATAATAATAAATAATTGTTCAAACTTAATAGGTATGGTAAATAAAAAATGTCGGTAAAGTAGAAATCGGATTAGCAACTCATACCCTTCTAGTATTTTTTACAATTTTGACACACACACATTACTATACTTAATATTATTCTAAGTATAATATTAATAAAAAACCTAATGAACATGATAATTAATATTATGATTTTTAACATTGAAAATTATTTATAATGTTTAACATTATGATAATATATTAAATATATATTAAATATTATATATTAATATTAATATTGAAAATTGAGAAAATATTCAAGTTAATTTAATAAACATTTTTTCAAAAATTATTATTTATTAGTTATTTTTAAAAATTTATTTAAATAACATCAAATTTGTATTCAAAATTATCAATAATAATAATATAATAATGAATAATTGTCCAAACTTAATAGGTATGGTAAATAAAAGCAAAGGAACTTATACATGGTATACATTGACTACAAGCAAGCGTTTCCTTCCGTTCCGCATGGCTATTTGCTTGAAGTCTTAAAACTTTACAAAATCTGCCCACGCATTATTGACTTTTTCAGCCATGCGATGAGGCTGTGGGGTACAAGAGTCAAGTATTTTGATCATGGACAGCCAAGGATAACTAGACCAAAAAGCTTTACGACGGGTATATTTCAGGGACACTCCTTCGGCGCACTATGGTTCTGTTTAGCATTGAATTCATTGAGCAAAACACTAAACAGCATGTCTCATGGATTCAGAATTCTTGATAATGAGGATGGTCATAAAGTGACCCATCTTCTTTACATTGATGACCTGAAGCTGTACGCTAGTTCAGGCCAGAAACTGCAGCAAGTGATTGATGTCACAAAGCAGTTTTCCAATGATATCCACATGGAGTTCGGACTAGATAAATGCAGAACAGTGCATTTAATCAGAGGGGAATTAGGGACCGCAGAGTTAGAGAACGAGTTCGAAAATTACATCGAGGCAATGGCTACAGGCGAATCATGGAAATATCTGGGTATTCTTGAATCTAAGGGTATTCAACATACGATAGTTAAGACAAGCCAAATGACTGCCTTTACTACGAGACTCAGATTAATTATGAAGAGTTTTCTCAACTCGGCAAACAAAATCAGGGCAATCAGCACATATGCCATCCTTATCGTCACGTAATCCTTCGGGTTCATAAAATGGTCTAACACCGACCTTTGAAAAGTTAAACAGAATTGTTCGCGTAGAAATGACGAAGCACCGAATGCACCACAGAAATTCAGCGATTGAAAGGGTAGTTCTACCACGACATTTAGAGGGAGTTACGAAACTATTTTAACAGCAAACGAAATGATGCGCTTTACAGAACCATCTGTCAAGCGGATCTTGAATACGCGCCCTTAAATTTATCCTCGAATGGGGCCTTAAATATCAGGGCAGAAACCATAGAGGAATTAGAAATACAATGGAGGCAGAAAGCCATCTATGGCGAGTACCCCATCACGTTAGATCAAAGTGAAGTGGATAGTGAGGCATCTAATATTTGACTAAGAAAGTGTGCTCTGTTTCCAGAGACGGAAGGATTCGTCATTACAATACAGGACAAGGTTGTCAGCACCAGGAATTACCGCAAACACGTGTTACACCAAGACGTGATTGACCGATGCCGATTATGTGGAGATACCAACGAATCCATCGAGCACATTATTGATGGCTGTCGCGTAATGGCTCTGAGAGAATATACGCACAGACATAATGATGTAGCGGGCATTATACATCAACAACTTTCCCTAAACCTAGGACTCTTAAAAGAATGGGTGCCCTTCTATAGATACATTCCAATGCCCGTTTTAGAAAGCGAAGATTACATCTTATATT
>NC_046664.1:144023288-144047959 GCF_010883055.1 Belonocnema kinseyi | reverse complement strand
GACATTGCTTGTCCGCTTAACCGAAATTTGCAGTCAACCTATACAACCAAGATCCACAAGTATAGCGAGTTAAGGCATGAAGTAAAGACCATATGAAGGAATATGAATCATGCATCCATTCATCCCATTGTGATTTCGGCTACAGGCAATGTGCACGCAAGATGCACTAAACATCTTGAACATTTTGGAGTCAGTAGGGTATTGGCAGCAGCTTAGAAGGCGGAATTATTAAACACCTGTCACATTGTAAGATACTTTCTTGATCATCAGGAAGCGAGCGACTAAAAACCCGTTGAGTGGCAGATGGCACACAATATATTATAAAGAATAATTGTTAAAGCTTACAATTCACATCTTCGAAGTTTTCTGGAACCTCTCACATCTCCTCCCTCATCTGAATCTCTTCAGATTCATGCTAGGGATTTGTATCAGATTGTTCCTCTTCATTAGACTCATCGGATATAGCGTAATTTATCCCCTGCATATCAGGGGAATATTCGTCGTGGCCTGCTTGTACCTCCTCTGCCAACTCTAGTGTGCTTGCCTCCGAATCAGCATCTGAGTCATCCGATGACGATGAACAGGATGGTGTAGCATGATGGCTCCCGTCCATGGAGTCTTCTGAAAGAATCGGCTCATACTCATCGATCCTGTTGTCCCTATTAAAGTTGCGGGCTGCACAATACAAAAAATTATTTACAAGGACGAAACAATTTTCACTACACTTCACTTGATTATTCTTACGCGTAAATACCTACCGTTTATTTTGGCGAGAATTCTCGCATCCACTTCTTTAAATTTCTTTCCTATACATCTCTGCGCAATACGCAGAGAGTCTCTATTTTCTAGAAATAGTGCACATTTAGAAACTTTCTTTGCACTACACTTTTTAAAAATATATTGTAAGATTTTTAATAATTCCGGTTTTCTTAAACTTTTTGGACACAAGTTCGAGAACGGTGTGGAGCTCCTGCGAGTGTGACATGATGAAATAATACTGACCATCTACACGACGGTGACTAGTATTTATAGAAGCAGAAAAGCCATCTTTACCCCATTACCTACCCCCATTCTTAATGGATATTTCATACCCTTTGAGATCAGTGGAGTTTCCTGGAACCTGTAAAAAAGCTGTCAAAATCGTGAAGATTTACCCAAACGTAAGGTACAGCGTATCGAATTTTTTACCAGCCAATTACAGTGATGGGGTTCAAAGTGGTTCGGCGCCAAATTTTTTTAAAAGGACACACAGAGGTTCACTTTACAAGCCATTGGTATTATTCTAAGGTGTGTGGAAGACAGAATTTACGACCAAGTATAAAAAAACCTCCTCTAACTTTAAAATACAAACATCGCTGCAGAAAAGATGGATTGAGGTAATGTTTCAGTAAACAATGTAAACTCTTAAATCTTTTAAATACAACAATACATACAATTGGTTTCGGGAATCACAGAGTGGAAATGGAAAAGTTACGGTTAATTTATTACTATCATCTTCTTTTCTTTAATTTATGACTGACACCTGCGATTTTAAAGGAACACGTTTTTTCATCGTAGACATGCTTGATTATTTATTATATTTTTAAGTATGCTCTTCTCTGTAACAAGTACATAAATTCACCCTTTTAGTGACAGTTAGAAGGCCCCTTTTCATTTAAGAAGACCAAACTTAGGTACTTTACAAAGAATTTAGAAACCTTTGTTACAATTTTTGGACAGGTATTCCTGGAATAAATAAAGATCAAAGGACACTATGTTATTTTTTACGATTTTTTTGACAGGCTTTTAAAGTTTTCTAACGAGAATTCTCTGGACTCGTGGGAGCAATCGGTTCATCCGGTATATGTGTCATCGCTCCCATATGGTGGGGATAGACAAAGGTCCGATTATGTATAAAAGCGGGTGAGAGTTCTACAAAGCTTTCAGTCTGGTTTAAATCTTGAGAAGAATCGCCACAAAATGTCTGAGAACAAAGCAACTCGCGCTGCTACTGCTGATATCCAAGCCACTAAAGCCATTGATTCATATACAGCCCCAATGGACGCAGCCGTGTGGGAATCTCGAACCCGTCATAAATTTGGTCAACTCGACTTTAAAGGGGATTTCTCTCGACTCGGCATCTTGGCCATGATTGTTAAATAACATGGACTATATATCAGACTTCTTCGAGACGGGTTACGGTTACATGAAACCTGTGGAATTGGGGAAATTCAGCGTTGTTTTCACCATTTCCAGTGGCAGCAAGGCAACCGTCTTTGACATTCCTGGAGATGAAGAGGAATCCAGCACGGGAAACGGTAAAAAAAAAACGACCAAGGCATACAGACCGACTATAGTGATGCAGAAAACTACTTTTGAAGGATTAAAGAAAATTGTTGTTTGTGCCGATGAATGTTTACGACAAATAAAAAGGCAAGCTATGGATGTCGAAAAGTGTTTAAATCTTTTCATAGCTGAGACACATAAGTATATTTTGAGAGGGAAAGTTCAGTCTCCTAAATTTGAATATTTCAGTCAGAAAATTAAACAACAATTACCAAAATCATTTGTTGATTTATGCTTCCATTTAGTGTTTTTGGAAATAACCAGTATGTTTACATCCTATGTTGCAGCAAAAGTGAAATACTTACTAACAGAATAATTATATTCATTGTATGTTTTTAATTATATCTACTCATACTATACCATTTTTATTGTTAAAGCTGTATGAATTAAAATAAACATTTTACAGAATAAATTTAACTGAAAATAAACACTGCAGTTTTCCTTTTCTATGGCCTGTCCCCAGATATAATTTCACATAATATTATTTCATTTATGTAATTTATTTTTAACAGAATTAGGAAAATCTATTTATTTTTATTCATTACTGGTATAAAATAATCTTTATTTGCGATTTTTATAAATAATCAATTTTTATATTTAAAATTTTCATACTGAATAATTGCTAATACTTCTGACATTCGTAGTGGTGATTTCTGTGTATTTTTAGGTTATGTTAACTCTTAAATTTATGCTAATGACCCTCCACTACAAATTTCCCATAGTATATGTCATGGCGGATTTCCCCCCACTCCAAATTTCCCATAATATCTGTCATGACTGACCCCCACTCCAAATTTTCCATAATATCTGTCACGGCGGCTTCCACTCCAAATTTCCCGTAATAACTATCATGGCGGACCCCCACTCCAAATTTCCCATAGTGTGCGCTCTCTAATGGTGTGAATAAATTACATTACATTCTTTTTGTTTAAAAATTCAAGTATTCCAGTCAAATAATGATCTTTTTTGATTAAAATTAATCTGTTGGGTTAAAAATAAATTCACCTGGTTGAAAAACAAACTCGTCTGTTGAAGATTATTATTTTTTAAATTAAAAATGTACTATTTTGATTTAAAATTAATTTCTCTGGTTGAAAAATGAGCTATTTGCTGTTATAATATGACGCACAACTCGGAGCTACACATTTACATCCTATTATTTCGCACTAATAATTTTAAAAACTTTCAACTTAATAAATAATTTACTCGGCTAAAAGTTCTTATCATTTAAATTGTCAATTTTACATATTTTTCGCATAAAAATCTCTTACAATAGAATATTTACCGTTTTTGCACTATGTTTTCTTAATTTCGGAAGAAGGAACTTTTAAATTGTTACGAATTTTGACTTGCAACAGGGATTTTTCAATTCTTTTCTTCTAAATCCCAGTTTCTATTTATTTTTAAATTTCCGTTACATATAGAAAATTCCTTGCCCAAAGGGATCCCGGTAATTTCCAATTTTTTCTCGGTACTTCCCGGTTTATCGCTCATATCTCCACCCTGATTATAAATAAATTATATACAAATATATATTTTTTAGAGAGCGAAAATGTCTAGATGAATTAATACAAAAGTATATTATACGGCAAATTATCAATGTTTAAATATTATTATTATTATTATTATTAATATTATTAATAGTCAAGTGATATTATCAATCAATGTTGGAAATTTTCAACAAATACAATTGTTTATAAAATTAATTAATTACATTAGGAAAATAGACAATAGAAAAATATGAATATGATTCAAACTATTTTCAAAATACTCACCTTTATATTCAATTTTCTTAACATTAAATAACACATTTTAATCATTTTTTTTTGGAGTAATAATTACAGCTGCTCTTATTGTTACTGAAAACTTTTTTCTTTCTTTTATATTCGTAAAAAGTATCAAGTTTTAAATGAATTTTAATAGTAATGGTCAATTCTAGATGATGTGTTTCTTAGACGATATCATCTAGAAATCGTCTAGAATTCCGGTAGGGTAACGAATGGGGTTCCACGGTTGTAGGATATGCGTTCGCTATCTGCGACTTGACCCAAGCGACCCAAGCGACTGACAGCTTTTTGGCACTCAGCGTTACTTGATCGTTCTACTAAGCATGTGTATCACGTAGAATCGTATAAATGTGGTAAGTATTGTAAAACCTATTCTCGCATTTTAGTACATTAATATTATTCGCATAAAAAGTAAGCGCAGGTAGTGTACTTTTTTGCTTATCTGTTACATTTTTTTACTGCAAAAATTCTTACTAAATTCGACGTCTGCTGTGGAAAATAATTAATTAAATTAATTGATTAAATTAATTAAATATTAATAGTAATAATAATTAAATTTATTCTTTACATTGAATATATCCGAGTGCACTATCTAGATATCTAAGAATAATGAATCTTTGCGAACCAGGACGTACCAAATATAGTTTGCAAATTTTTCCTGAAAAATTGTTTACTAAATTTAATGTCTGCTCTGTACAATATTTAATTAAATTCATTAAATAATAATACTAGTAATAATAATAATAATAATAATTTAAAACGGAGGAAAGTCAAAATATCTCAAATAAAGTCCTGAATAATAATTCGATGGTAACTCTAAGAAACCATCCAGAGATGACTGTTGTGACCTTTAACACTCGTGGCCGCTCGTAATTGTACACCTACAACATTTTCGCAGGAGGTTTCAAGCATCGTATTAAATTAGTTTAATCGACTTATAACATTCTAATCTCATCAGTCACTTGACTTAGTCCGCGGCTACGATGTATAATCGGGTTCATCCGAGTAAAAGTTTAAGAAAAAGAATAACAAGTAAATGGTCAAAAAGAACCTCGGTGGCTCAGTTGGTTAGATGCTAAGACTTCACCTCAAAGGTACCCGGTTCGATCCCTGAGCCAGTACCTCTAGAAATTTATCTCTGTACCTTTACTGAGGTTCTGGTGATTCGGAACCCACCTTCAGTTGTGGGTCCTCCCATTGTGTACTTGACTGCAATCCAGTCCGCCAATGATGGAGTGGACAACCAGACTTTGTCCAATATGTCGGGGCATACTGCTCTCATCATATCAATTGATTGTATTATGAAAATGCTTCCGTGACTGATTCAGGCGCGGCTCCAGAGAATGGCTTTGGGAGAGGTCACACAATAATTAGCCTCTCCTCTCCACTCTTAAGGGGGAGGTTAATAATAGTTTTAAAGTTATTCTTCGCCCGGTTCGAATCCGGGCTGATGCAGATTTTTCTTGTTCTTAAAAAATTATTTGTATGAGAAAATCGTTTTGACGAATTAAAACCTGTATTATTTATACACGAGCGCTATCATTTTCAATGTCCTAAATTGAAGAATAAATCAACATGTTTATGAATTTTCAAAAATTATATCATTCCAAGAAACTTTAAGTTAAAAACATTAAAAACTGAAATATTAATATTTTTTTATCTAAAACTTTTTTAATTAGATGTTAAATTATTTTAATTTTGAGTAATTGCAAGTGAATAATTGTTCAATTGTGATTTATACATAGAAATTGTTTTATTTTAAATCTTTAACGACCAAAGCTATCGATTTTATAACATGAGTTTGACCGCAAAATGTATGGGTATAACAAAACAATAAATAGATCAAAAGTACTATTCCTTATGTTTTTGATTGAGCTAAATTCGAATCCATGGTCAAAATTTGAATATTCTTGATTTCAAAATTAAATATGGCGGCTTTTGTACACAGAAATGGTGAAAAATGCTTGATTTTTAATTTTTATAATTTTTTTCAGACATAAAACGCTTTAATATCTTAAAATTTCTTCAACCATCAGTGCACAAAATTCTTAAACTTTAACAAAAATTTTTATATATTTTATATTCTTCCAAAATGGCGGACAAAATGCAAAAATGTTCCAAAAACTTGGAAGAAAAAACATATATATAAATTTTTTGTTATAGCTTAAGAATTTTGTGCACCGATGGTTGAAGAAATTTTAAGATATTAAAGCGTTTTATGTCTGAAAAAAAATTATAAAAATAAAAAATCAAACATTTTTCACTATTTTTGTGTACAAAACCGCCATATTTAATTTTGAATTCAAAATATTCGAATTTTGACCAAGGATTCGAATTAAGCTCACCCAAAAACATAAGGAACAGTACTTTTGATCTATTTATTGTTTTGTTATAACCATACATTTTGCGGTCAAACTCGTGCTATAAAATTTATAGCTTTGGCCGTTAATGGGTTAAAACATTTTAGAAAAGTATATTTTCTTACAAAAAATCACTTTAAATACTTCCAGGTACCCCCCAAAAAATTCATGATCTCGAAATATTTTAAAATGCCTGAAAACCTACCAAATTTTGATTTAAAATTTTTAAAAATCTACATTTTCTTTTATATGATTTGGAATCTTTACATTATAATTTTTACAGTTTTGGAAATATTACAACATTTTTTTAAATATTCTCTTGAAATTAATTTTTCAAAATACAAAATTATTGTCAATTTTGTGAGGATTCTAAATAAATTTTTTTTTTTATATTTTAAAACCTTTCCAAATGCTTGAAAAGCTTCTGAATTTTTTGTTGGAAATCTTAATAAATCTACATTTTCTTTAAAATTTTTTGACATCCTTTTAAGTTTCTTAATTAAAAATGTTTAAATTTAAGCGGTTAAAAATGGTATATTTTCTACTGTAACAACAGAATTTTTATAAAGTTACAGTCGGAAGTTTACGTTTGATTAACTACTAAGGCTTTTGTATTGAAGGAGTTCAATTTTTAACGTCAAAATCTGTAAATTGTTTAATTTTAACTGATTTAGAATCGCCCCATGAAATCATTAAATTATTGTTAGATTTCAAATACACGAACTACAGTTCAATTTTAAAAATTATTAATGAATTTATATTTACAGTTGATCAACTTCAAGCGTTTTATGTCAAAAAATTTCAATCGCAAAAGCTTTTAATCTTTTATTAAGTGAGCCTTCCAAACTGCATTTTAAAATTCTTTAAATGGAAAAAGTACTCTAAAAAATGAAAATCTAAAATGGAAAATTGTTATGGTAAAAGATTTTAGAATTACACATTGTAAACTTAATGATTTCAGGATTGAAAAATTTAACAATTACGCGTGGAAAAAAAAAGTTGAAATCAAACTTATTTTAAATTGTATTATATATATTGTGATATAAAATTCTTGATATTTTAAGTGATTGGATAGACTTTTTTTCTAAAAACTTGTAAAATTCCCAGTCAAAGAAAAAAAATTTACTATCACTTCCCGGTCTAAAATAATTCCTGGTCATTTCCCAGTTTCCTGGTCCAGCGGTCACCCTGAATCATGATATTTCAGAACCTAATTTCTTTCTTCTCGAATGATAATACATATTTCGTGCTTGGTGTCTTAGCAATTTTTCATTAAAGAATAAATTAAAATAATATATAGTTAAATAATTCAGACATTTTTCCATTGTTTAAAAGCACAATCTTCTGATTTTTAAGTCTTATTTTTTTTAATGTATGCAATCACTAGTTGATTTTCGCATTTCTTCAGTTCTTGGTTTCAGCTTGAACTTTTGGTATCATAACGGCAAACATTTTCTTTTTATAACGAAGCCAAGAATGAAGAATCTTGAAAAAAATTATCTTCAAAAAACTAAAGTTGCCTTAAAATAGCCAGAATACAGAAATACAATATTTACCATTATTGATTGTTGCAAAACGTAACCTCGCAAATCTCGCAATCAGGAAAATTTATCTTCTTCTCATTCTATCATGTGACGATGCCACGCATTTATTGCACTTTAGATTTCCTCTAATTTTCATTTGGGCGGAAAATCTAGAGTGAGATAAATGCATGGTATCATGAAATGGTAGAATGAGAGGAAGATATATTTTCCGTCTGCATTTGACGAGCGTGTAAATACACCATGAGAGAATTCGAGACCCTGATTGGCTGCGAGAATTACATGGTTGGGAATCTACATTGGCTGTCAGGCTCTCTCGCCACATGTGGATATAACGCAAAAATGACAGCGCCAGTGTTGGGAATACATTGTGACATTGATCATGGACATAGGAAATACGGGACTAGGCATGCCATCCTAACTTGGTGAGCGGGGTTGAATCCACGGGAGTGGGAGAATTCCATGAGTGGGGAGAGTCGCCATCTTACGATGTGCCATTTGATTATGCACACGAGCATGGAAATATAAACATGTGGGCGCTGCCATGTTTGTCGCGGGACATCAAAAGTTGGCGGACCTCCCCCCTCATTGCATCACACCCCGCAATGGCATGCCTAGTCCCTTGTTTCCTATGTCCATGGACATTGATATACGTTACCAGAGTTTTCTCTATAACCGTATTCAAGGAGGAAATTCGCTTTCCAGTACTATCTGTAATAAACTTTAATTATCTTATTTGCAAAATACGAGTCTGGACAATGGTGAGGGACAAGTCGCCCCCCCCCCTCTGGATCCGCGCTTGGACTAATCTCGATATTGAAAGGACGATGGTTTTTAAGTTTCGGCAAAAATCTATGGTATTGTTGTTCTCAATAAGAAATTTAATGTTCGCCCGTTCCAACAGCCTTGAAATTCAATATAATTAATTTTTTTCAAGTAAAAATTTATTTGAAATATTTATCTTCATTATTATTATTATTCATAGTACTTATTGGTTACAAATGACCTGCACTTTTCAGTACTTGTGCAGTTAGGTATTTTCACTTCAACCAACCGTAGAATCCGTTTAGACCACGGTTGAAATTAATTAAATAATTTTATAAACTGTGATTGTTGCAAATTTCAAAAATTGATTGATAATATTACTTGACTAATAATAATAGTAATAACAATATTTAAACATTAATCATTAGCCTTATAATATACTCTTTTATCAATTCATCTATACACTTCCACTCTCTAAAAAATATATATTTATATATAATTTGTTTATAATCAGGATGGCGACTTGAGCGGGAAACTGGGAAAGACTTGGAAAAAACCACGAAATGACCGGAAATTAAATTAAAAAATAGTTAATTTACTTTGTCTACAGTTGCAGAGCACATGATTGAAAATAATTATTGTTTTTATTATAGGACAGGGAATTTCAGTAAAGAAATTAAATTTCCCTTGGGAGAGGGAATTTTTGACATAGAAGGGGAATTAAAAAATAAAGAAAACTGAGATTCAGGAGAAAGGAGTTCAAAAAATCCCTGTTCCCTTCTTCCGAAGTTGAAAAAAGAGAGTGATTCAAGTAGTTTTTAGAGTAGAAGTATTCTTTCGAAGAGGAAATATTTCTAAATTACAATATAAATTTTTTTTACATTTTTCGTAAAGAATTTACCTTTTTTTTGAAAATTTAACTACTTGCGGTTAGAAGTTGAACTCTTTGGTTAAAAATTAATTTTGTTGGAAGTTTTATCATTTTAATTGAAAATTGATCTCTTTTTAAAAATGTAACTAGTTTGTCGAAAATCAATTTTTTATCTAAAAATTTTAATTTTTCCGTATAAAATTAAACTATTTCGGGTGAAAAATTGACCTTTTCTAGTTTAAAATACAACAATTTTGATGTAAAGTATTTACCAGTATTTACCAGTGAAATATTCATCATTTTAGTTAAAAATTCATCTTTTAGGGTACACATAAATTTACTTAGTTGAAAAATAAACTCGTTTGTTGAAAATTAATTTTTTTTAAATTGAAGATTCATCATTTTTATTTAAAATTCATTATTTGTTTAAACATTCATTTCTTTACAGAGAATTTAATTGTTCAATTTTTGGTTGAAGAATAGTCTTTTTAGTTAAAAATTCATATTTTTTGGTTCAACATTGATTTTGTTAACTTGAAACTTAATTATTTAAGTTTTGATTGACAATTGATTTATTTCAGTAAAACATATTTTGTTGTTGTTGAAAGTTTAACTGTTTCAGATGAAGATTCACTGTTCAGTTAAAAACTCATATTTTTGTTTAAAACTTAACTATTCCAGTTGACCATTCATCATTTTAGTTGAAAATTCATCAGTCAAGATGAAAGTTACTTTTTTTTACTAAAAATATAACAAGTTCATATTCTGTTAAAAATTGATTTTTGTCTAGTTTAAAATTTAAATATTTGTTTGAAAGTGTCTCCTTTAATTTAAAATTCATCTTTTTGGTTAAAAATACATAATTTTAGTTGAGAATTCTTCTGTTTGGTTTAAAATTCCACGAGTTTTGTTATAGATGATTTTCTTTCATCAGTATAAACATTTTTTGTATACCTCTAAAATATTTTTAAAACAAATTTTTAACTACATATGAGTTATTATAAATATGTGCGTCCGTCCGTAAACACGATAAATCTCGAAAAAATTAAGGAATCAAATTCATCTTTGGCACACTTCTTTTAGGTCATAAAAGAAAGGACGAGTTCGTGAACCAGCCATTTTTGATAAAAATTCAAAAATTGAGCGCATTTTAAAAATTTTTGAGACCACTTTTTGCAGAATTTGAAAATTCTATGCACGGATATTTATAGTACTAAAAAGAATAAACAATTTGTCCTATTGACTTTTTTCGATAAAAAGAAAATTCTGAGAGTTATAGCGTTTACAAATTTTTTTTAATCAACCGAAAATCAAAATTTGAAGCCGAAAAACGCACGATATGAAAAAAAAGTCAAGAAAAGAAAAACATTTCTTTTTGAAATTCCTACAAGATTATCATAACCAATTTTTGGATTTTCTTCAAAAATCGAAAATTCAAATTTTGATGGCACAAAAATTAATGGAAAATAAAAAATTCCATTTTGTGGACAAAGTATGTAGGATACGAAAAAAGATGAATCAACAAAAATGGTTATCCCAAAAAAAATATACAATTCCGTTAAGAATCACTTCTTGATAGGACGCCTACTTTTTGTTTTATTCGTGAAAAATAACGTTGAAAAAAAGTGTGTAAAAACGACCAAAGTTATGAGAAAAAAATTCAACAAAACCTGTTTACAAATTTCTGTCGGAAATCGAGCACGCAGCGCGAGTGTCACGATGAGAATGTGTACCTCAAAGCCTACAGAGCTTTGAGAAACTTAATCTTGGACTATACTTAATTAAGTAGACAATTCAGAATATGAAGACACATATAAATACTGCCATCTAACAGAGATCTTTTTGATAAAGTCTTCTGGGCCTTTAACTTCTGCCCTTCGAATTATGTCAATTTCCCAAAAATTTTGTTCACAAACTGTATTGCTGTCATCTCTGCGAATAGTCTATTGCCACCGTTTAATTTCTTTGGGATCTTTTGGCACAAGAAAAAACAACTTCTCCGAATTGCTGGTATAGCCAGACGTACAACCCGGAGCTACAAATTTTAATCCCATTATTTTGCACTATCAATTAGAAAAAACACTAAACAGAATAAATAATTTACTCCGCTACAAGTTCTTATAATTTAAACTTTCAATTGTACACATTTTTCTCGAATAAATCTTTTTTAATAGGAAATTGACCGGTTTTGCCAATACAAAACAATGCAAAAGATGCAAAAAACAGGCTTACCTGATCGTAGCACCATCTATTGGATTTATTGGAACTACGATACCGGATGTTAAGAGAACAGAAAAGTGGGGGCGATTCATGGGGCTGGTGGTGAGTAATATCCTGTCACTGGCCGGCATCGGCCATTTTTAAAGTGCGAGCCACGTGCTCGATTTCCCATGCGATCTGTACTCCGCTTAAACTCTTTAATATAAAATTTTGTGTTAAGCCATTGCTGAGACATGGCCTGGAGCATTGAAATACTAATCAGTCTGGGGGGGGGGGGGGGGCCTTTTCAGAAACCGTGATTAACCTACTGACACCCATCCCTTGCAAGACCTCGAAAATTGCACGAAAGCTCTTATGTTCCTTAAGGGCATGTGATACTTACAGTTTCCCCGGCTTTTTTTTCCACAAAAATGAAAATGTTTAAAAACTTAATTCGGAGATGCTATAAAATATCATAACGGACGTCCTCAGACTCTTTTTTGAGGGATAATAACTAAAACATCTATTGTATTATATGTATTATTTTGAGGTTACGTCGTTTTTCATCTCTGTCTTTCCGATAATCTGGAAATTATTTATGAAATAAACTTTTTTGATCGCCTGCAAACAAGGTTGGTTCCGGAAGATTAGTTACTATGTTTATTTCTTAGTCCAAAGTTTTCGGCCCAAAATATTGTGTAGTTTGGAAGTAATGCTCGGGTGAATTGTAACACACAAAAAAAGTGTGTGGGGATGTCCGTTAGCATGTTCGCTATCTTTTTCCAGATTTTGAAGGCAACATATTTCTTATTCTAGGAAAAAACCGGGGGAATCTAACGCTGAAAAAATCGATACTATTTCCTAAGCGCAATGCAAATTAATCACATTTTGCTAAATTAAAACTTTTTTGAATTAATTTACAAAAAAAGTGCGTGGGGACGTGCGCTAACATGTTCGCTATCATTTCCCAAGTTTTTAAGACAAAATATTTATTATCCTAGAAAAAAAGCCGGGGGAACCTAAAACTGGTAAAAGTGACAATTTTCTAAGCATCACATGCCCGTAAGAACAAGGTGATAAAGGTGTGACGGCTTGCGTATTGCCGTCGTTTAAACACGTTGATTTTATAATCTCAGTCGATAAAGAAGAAACTTTGTTTATCGTTGGTTACGAGTTAATTTAAATTCGTATAAAAAAATTAATAATTGTTTTATGAAATTGCTTATCAAAGTTATTTAGGGTGTTAGTATAAATTCTTCAACAATCTATCTCTCTCTCTTCTTCCTTAATTTTAGGATAAAATAATTTGCTTAATATACCTAATAAAATAAAATGGTATACATGAAAATGTAGCCTTATTAAAAGTCACGTAAGCCGGGGCCTACGTGGTCAGCTTAATACGTTACGGCATTCGTTAGCGGGCTCCTATTGGTCAGGCTCAACGTCAAGGGTTTGCACTTGACTCCCCTACTCTAATGCTACCCTTGCACGTCATCCAAAAATGCAAGGTTATAAATATATGTGACTCGGGGAGGAACGGCAGATATCCTTGAATCGTTTATATTCATTGAACCCGCGTCACTCGAGATCTTAAAGATTAAATATTTGATATAGAAAGTAGAATCTAAAATGTATAAGTTCCGCGTAACTTAGTGTAGTCGTCGAATCTAGTTTATATCTAACATTAAGTGAAGTTAGATATAGAATTTAATAATAATAATAATTAAAAAGTTTATATTAACTGTTGTGTGTGTGTCCCATGGATTAATGTGCAAAGTTAGTGAATAAAGTTATTCATTTAAAATGACATTTAACTTGTGAGATTCTTAATTTCATCATCTGTGATTATTATAAGGATTTAAATAACCGCGGTAGTTGATTTTCTAATCAACGCCAGTCAGCAGCGAACCTTACGACTAGAAAAGGAATCCACCAATCAAAGAATAATTCTTTATATTATTCGGTGGATCCGAAAGGTAGGACGTAACATTTGGTGACAGCGTAGTGGGATTTGCTGCGCCGCGGGAACTAAGTTCAAATGCCTCAATCTTTCCCGGTATAGGTGGATAATCTTGGGACGATTATATTTAAGGCTCAAGGCCCATGAGTACTAGAATTGGGAGAGGTCCAGTTAAACTTTGTCACCACCGAGAGTTCTGACATCCCGAGATCAGCACCGGGAGTTCTGACATCCAGAGAACGGCATCGAGAGTTCTGACGTTCAGAGATCAGCACCGAGAGTTCTGACATCCAGAGTTCAGCATTAAAATGTTGCATAGCTTTGAAAAGAACAACAAGACCATCACCCCCCCCCCCCCCCCCCCCCCCCCCCCAGTGAATAGTGAAGTGTTGAAAATTGTCGTGATATGACAAATTAAATTCTCCCCTTTGCTACATTGAGGTAAAGTAAGAAAATAGATATATTTAATTCTAGGTAATGGTGTTTAGCAGTTCTCAAGGCAGGAATATAATAGAAAATTAATCGGAAATCAGGAAATATCAATTATTTGAGAATGTTAAAACTTATAATATGAAGTATAGATGCGAACAAATTTTTACTAAAGGTCTTTGCGTTCTATTCTGATTTTAAGAAGATGATTAAACCTTAAAGTCATGGTTATCATAGAGAGTAAAAGAATCTTAAATTCAAAATAATAATCTTTCGTAAATATAATTGAAGATTTTAAAAATATATAGCTAATTCTCTTGGGATTTTGTGCATTTCATCTAAGAATTCGAGTTTTAATAACTAAATGATTCAGTATTTTGAAATGACCTGTCAATAAAAATGGACATTGGCTGAAATTTATAAATCTCACAAGGAGGATTATCATCATCCTAAATAATAAAAATCAAGTGTAGTGACATTTTATTTTTAAGAAATAAAAATTTTTTAATACATAATTGCGATACAATGAGTAATTAAATAACTAGGAAAACAGATACAATCGACTGATATTAAGTTTTCAATATTACACCTTGAGTACTGACTGAAACTAAAATGCCTGTTACACGACGTGCTGGAAGGGTCACCAAGCGTGGTGAACCTGTAGCCAAAAAACAAAAGGTGATCAGAGTTAATACTGATCCCCCGAGCGTTAGAAGCGTAGCAAGCGAAACAAACTTTGATAATATCGTTCCTGGAGATAATAATGGTATCGCAAGAGCCCCATAGAACGAAATTGTATCTACTTCAAATCGTTCAGTTGGAACAATGAGTTTGACAGGCGGGAATGATTTGTGGAATGGTGGGGAACGCAGTGTCGCGGTTCCCGTTCAAACTTACCCGCAAATAAGTCCCTTCATTTCTTTAGCTAGTACCCCTGATCCTTCGAAGGTTTCTAAAATAGTACGAGACATTATTCCCCAATTTGAAGGAAAAAATATGTCAGTCGAAATGTTCATAGAACACTGCCGAGCTGCCATGTCCATGATCAGTCCTTTAGAAATGCCTTATTTGATAATGTTAATTAGGACAAAAATTACCGGTGAAGCTTGATTCAGGATAGTATCAATATGAGGTTAGAAGAAATATTAAAAACATTAGAGCAAATATATTCTCCTCAAGAAGACTCAAGTCAATTATTACAAGACTTGACTAACGTTAAAAGACAGGCTAAAGAATCCATTCCTGAATACGGAGCTCGAGTGAATCAAATTTTAAATAAGTTAACATCTCAAATAATGGAGAATACTCCAAATGAAAAAGCTGTAGGAATTTGTGAAGCTTATCGAGCGATTTCGGTTGGGAATTTTCTCCGCGGCCTAGATAAAGATGTTTATTCGCAAATTAGGGACAAAGATATTGCCACTTTAGAAAATGCTATTGCTCTTGCGAACCAAGCCGATCTCCAGTGGAAAAGTTGGAATAGAATTCATAAGAACGATGAATTTAAAATTTCAGAAAATTTAGGAAAAATCGAACGTACCGAAATTCCCAATAGGCGAGTCACATATATTGAAGGTAGAACCGAACAAAAATTTAATAATGAACAAGCACGAAGACCCCTACAATGTTATGGATGCAGTAAATTTGGGCATATCCAACGCTATTGTAAAAATATTTAAAAAAAATTGTAAAAGAGAAAGAGAGAAAGAAATGTACTTATTGTAGTCTATCAAGTCATTTTATCCAAGATTGTAGATTTAAACAAATACACGATAATGAACTTGAAACATTAAAGAGGAAACGCGAAGAGAAATTTTTAAACTCCCAGCAGGGTCGTCGAAACGGAGATGGCGAGTAAAACTTTTTGAGTATAACTACGATATCGTTTATAAACCAGGTAAAATTAATAGCAATGCAGATGCCTTATGCAGGAACCCTCATAATTTAGAGGAGAAAGAAGGCTCTCTCCCTGTAACGTTGATGTTTTGCGTACGCGAACTCCTACCATGCTCGTCTGTTATTACAACAGGATGAAGAGAGTCCTGAAACGAAAGCTTGTATACAAGCATTGTTAGGAAGGATTTTTCTGAGTAGGATGAACCCCAACGCAGGCAAGATAATGCTGCCGTATGTTAGCTGGCCGTTGGCCAATGATCCTAGGGGCAATGGTAACCCGGCCATTGTCTCAATAGAGGAAAAGGAGGACAATGGTAATCCGGCCATTGTCTTCAGAAAAAATGAGGCAGGAAATAAGACCTCACAAAAAACAAAAACTCAGGTGCTCCAAGATCAGAGCGTTTTTGGTGATTTTTACCACTACAATCTGCGGGGATTGAGATCCTTTGGTCATCGATGCCTAAAGATGTTAGGGATTTATACGGAATCGGGGTACCCAGTCCCCAGTAACTCTGTTGAGGTAGATACTGATGTCCTACTCAGACCTACTCTCATCGGTTCCGGTATGGTCAACGAGCATCTGTCTGAAAATATCAAGAGTTATCCTGCTCCTCTGATAAAAGAAGGGGCCGATGATCAGGAGATCGGCTCTATTACAGCCGCCAACTCTTTTGTTGGTGAAGCCATCAACTCTGTTGTTGATGAAGCCCTCACTTTAAGATTGAGTGAGGATGGTTGCGGACGGGCTATTCCTATCTCAGAGAAAAGTTCCATTAAAATTAGTAAAGTAACTCATATAGAATCTAACCCTAAAAAAAAGGTATCAGTTGCTTGTCATATTCCAAAGATAAAATAATTATGGGTAAAGGAAACAATGCTTATTTTGTGCCCTCTGATGGACTTTTAAAATCCGATAATAATGAGGAATTAATCAAAAATCAGTTATTTGATATAGGAAGTTTTAAAAAGGAACAACCAAAGTTAGGCGATACCGTGGTTTACTCTAAAAATATAGGTATATCTTCCGTATGGTCGTTATAAATAAAAAAGATGATAAAGTATTCCTGAATTCTATTTTTAGTGCTATACTGGCTTTGAAGGCAGCCATGGAAACATTAAAAGTCAAATGTGTCAAATTCTCAAATAAAGGAAATCAACTCGATTTTATTTCTTGGATTTCAATTGAACAAACTTTAAAAACAACATTTTAAAAACTCCCTAACTTGCACTTTCACTTAACACACTCTTACACTGGGTGTGGCCGCTAGTAAGAAGACAAAGTATTATACCTGTTTTCTTTTTTTTTTTAATACATAAAAAAGGGCATTTCAAAACTAGCTCTGTCAGCAACACGTGTTAACAGACTGTTGACAGTTTTCTCAGCCTTCATTACTTGCCCCTATCCCCGCACTCCTACTCTCAGTCATAAACCATGGATCTTGAATCTACAGAGCCAACCCTCAATACTGTCATGGTTAAAGAATTCAAATTTCGTCATATTACAATTCCATGATAATCTTATTAAATAAATATACGGAAATTCTCAGTAATATAAAAGTTGTTTCTAATATTAAATAATAAAACAACTTTTAAAATAAGGGATAAGGTGTGACGGCTTGCGTATTGCCGTCGATTAAACTCGTTGATTTTATAATCTCAGTCGATAAAGAAGAAACTTTCTTTATCGTTGGATACGAGTTAATTTAAATTCGTATAAAAAAATTAATAATTGTATGAAATTGCTTATCAAAGTTATTTAGGCTGTTAGTATAAATTCTTCAACATTCTCTCTCTCTTCTTCCTTAATTTTAGGATAAAATAATTTGCTTAATATACCTAATAAGATAAAATGGTATACACGAAAATGTAGCCTTATTAAAAGTCACGTACGCCGGGGCCTACGTGGTCAGCTTAATACGTTACGGCATTCGTTAGCGGGCTCCTATTGGTCAGGCTCAACGTCAAGGGTTTGCACTTGACTCCCCTACTCTAATGCTACCCTTGCACGTAATCCAAAAATGCAAGGTTATAAATATATGTGACTCGGGGAGGAACGGCAGATATCCTTGAATCGTTTATATTCATTGAACCCGCGTCACTCGAGATCTTAAAAATTAAATATTTGATATAGAAAGTAGAATCTAAAATGTATAAGTTCCGCGTAACTTAGTGTAATCGTCGAATCTAGTTTATATCTAACATTAAGTGAAGTTAGATATAGAATTTAATAATAATAATAATAATTAAAAAGTTTATATTAACTGTTGTGTGTGTGTCCCATGGATTAATGTGCAAAGTTAGTGAATAAAGTTATTGATTTAAAATGACATTTAACTTGTGAGATTCTTAATTTCATCACCTGTGATTATTATAAGGATTTAAATAACCGCGGTAGTTGATTTTCTAATCAACGCCAGTCAGCAGCGAACCTTATGACTAGAAAAGGAATCCACCAATCAAAGAATAATTCTTTATATTATTCGCGGATCCGAAAGGTAGGACGTAACAAAAGGTTACCGGGTAGTACCCGCGAAACGTAAGAGACATAGAGGAATTGAAAAAACGGATCTCACGTCCTAGTTGTCCCTCACAGATGACGAGTCAGAATACATGGATACCGTTGACATGTTTTCTTCATCAACTCCGCAGAGGAAGTCATAATTCCTAGAGGCGGTCAACGCAATGGGAAGTAGGCAGCAATAGATACCCAGAGCTGGCGCCGCCAGGGTTGTGCAGTGACGTGTCACTCGAGGTTTCTGACGTATTATCAGAGATGAGGTGGGAGATAGGCGATCCCATGTATTTAATTTCGAACGAATTTCGCCAGCGCCACCTATTAACTGAGGCTTTTGCCAACTAAAATAAAGCGCCCCTAATTACTCAGGCCAGTTTACAAACTGAAATAGATGATAGACGGTTCTGCTTGAGCGGTCAAACAGGGCGGCATTTTTCCAGTTTGACAATGTTGGTAGAGAAGATCAGAGTGGGTAATTTCGCGTATATGGTCTATAATGTCTATATTCTAGTTTACCAACTGGCTAGGTGAATTTGGTATGCTTTGATTAAAAAGATTACATAAAAGAATCTGAATGATCTTAAGGGGATTTTTAACATTATGCACGATTAAACATTTTGAAAAATTACTGTTTTTTTGGTTTTCAAAGATTAATTTAGGAGCCTATTAATGAAAATTTTAATCATTCTTTTAGTACATAACTATAAAAAAATAAAATATGGTGTAAAATAACAAACATTTTTATTGAAAATTAATACTTTTTTGGTGTTTAAAGATTACTATATATTTTTTGAATTCATTGTTTTTGTTGGTAGAAAATTTATCTTCTCGGTTAAAAAATCATCTTTTTCATAAAAAATTTAATTCTTTTTTGGAATCCGTGGATTTTGAATTGAAAATTTAACTATTTTAAATATTGTTCAAAATTGATCTTTTTCAGTATAAAATTTATCTATTTAGTTGACAATTTAGAAATTTTTGTTTTCAAGTATGTTCATTTTGATCAGCAAATTAATTTTCTAGGTTGAAAATTCATCTTTTTATTGAAAATTCAACTTTTTTTAAATCCGTTGTTTTTAGGTTGAAAATTGAGCTTTTTAATTTGTCTTTTTAATGCTTGAAAATTAATCTTAATATAAAATTCAATTTTTGTGTTAGAAATGTAACTTATTTTTAAAAAAATTTTGGTACATTTTCGCAAATATATTTTTTTAATCACTCAGAATCTTTTAAAATTTCTAAATGTCTGAAACGGAAGCGAGTTTTTCTGAACATTTTAAAAAATAAAAAAAAATTTAAAAACCGATTTTTTTCAATAAATTGTTTAAAGTTTTTTTTGTGTAATGAAATTGAAAAAATTTATTAATGTACAATTCAGTCAAAAGGCTAATTATAACTTTTGCTTTACGAAGGGTATGAATGTTGATTTAAAACACAAATGGGACATAACGTAAGTTAATTATTTCTTTTACACAAAACCTGGAAGACTTGGCAGGGTCATTGCATTTTTTAAATGTTGTGGGAAAAGTGCAAAAATCATGTAATCTTGCAAATAATGACAGGGTTTTTAAAATTGAAAGATACTTTTTTATACAATATTTAACTATTTCTTGAAAATTCGTCGTTTTATAAATATTTTATAAATATTAGTAAATCTTTTAAACTTCTGAAATGTTTTTAATCACTTCAGCACCCAATTTTTTCTTACAATTTTTACGTTCTAAAAAATTAAAAAATTGCTGAAGATATTATGGATTCTTTCTCAGCATTTTTAGAAATCTTTTAAAATTTTCTCTAACAATTTATTTGTAAAATTAAAAAATCCTTTTAAATTTTCATATGAATCTGAAGAATATTCTTTCATTACCTTTCAAAATTGTCAAAAAGATTTTCAATTTGTTCGAAAACCTAACTGATTACATTCTGCATGAATATGATTTTAGTGGATGTTTTCCATTTGTTATTTGCTGCGAATCCGATAAATGTTGAGCGAAATATAGATTTTTTGAGATTTCGATAGAAAAATCTTAAGAATTTTGAAAGATTTGAAAAGCATAAAAAAATTTTCTTAAGTTTTATTAGAAAATTTACAATTTTTTATTTTTAAAGTCAATTTAAAGAGAACA
The DNA here is from genome assembly GCF_010883055.1 of Belonocnema kinseyi. Classification (NCBI taxonomy): domain Eukaryota; kingdom Metazoa; phylum Arthropoda; class Insecta; order Hymenoptera; family Cynipidae; genus Belonocnema; species Belonocnema kinseyi. The sequence goes on along the minus strand of NC_046664.1, from coordinate 144,027,185 downwards.
TTTAAAAAGATTTCAAGATTTTTAAAGAAAATTATCAAATTTATCAACAAATAATTTTGAGCGAACATTCTACAACTTTTTAAAACATAAACAAAAATTATTTTTAAAAAATCTGGAAAATTTTAAGGTAATTTTTATAATTTTGCACAATTAAAAAAAATAGGAAAAATTAGAATTTATAAAAAACATGATTTTGTAATTTTAACAAATAATTTTAATATTGAGAAGACTTTTAAGAGATAAAAGAAAATTAAAATTTTTGAATATTTTGAAAGTAAATTTTACATTCTTTTACAGAATTTGTAAAGGTTTTAAGAAATTAAAAATTTTTTGATTAAGATTCCGGGGAAAGTTTATATTTTTTTTGTTAATTGAAAAAAATAATTTTTAGAGAGATTTTGAAAATATTTATAACATACAGGGTGGACACGCTGGGGCTTACATACATGGCGAGTTGAATGCTACCCGAATTGCACAACAGCAGAGGAGAAGCCATTATACAGGGGTATTTTCATATTTCGCGCCTTCAATGTTTCATTCGGATTGGCCATTCGGTCAAGTCCGTGCATCTTCGAATCAAGTTTATGATAGTTTCCATGGTTGCATTCGAAACTTCAGACGGATACAAGTGTCAAAACAATATAGGTTATGTTATATAGTAATTACAAATAATAAAAGTGTTTAATTAATAATGAAGTGAGACATGTGAACTGAGAAGTAAACGTCATTTTTTTCTGTGCCAATAACATTATAGAATGGCTTCTAAGTGACAAATACTATAAAATAGTAATAATATTCTGTGCTTCCAGTGGGCGAAGAGTGAATGGTGGTTAACGCTTATTTTTACTGCATAAAAAAGTATGTTATGAATAGACAGGATATGTTTCAAATAAAGTGAATGAAATATTACATGCGTAAACTTTAAATTAACATTGCCTACATTTACTGACAGCGATTATGGAAAACAAGTGAATCTAAACATAACCGTTTGAAGTTTCGAACGCAGCCATGGAAACTATCATAAACTTGATCCGAAGATGCACGGACTTGGCCGACTGGCCGATCCGAATGCACTTTAAAGGCGCGAAATATGAAAATACCCCTGTGTAATGGCTTCTCCCCTGCTGTTATGCAATTCGGGTAGCATTCAATTCGCCATGTATGCAAGCCCCAGCGTGCCCACCCTGTATAAAAAATATGCCCACTCAGGAATCCAGTAAAACAAAAGAATCAACACTTAAAAATTTCCAAGAAAAATAAATAATATATACCACCCAGTTCACGGTCGTGAGAGCTGGTGTCATTTTTAGTTGACGGTTGCTGACAGTAGGACCATGCAGTGGTTGTTTGATTTTTTTAAAAATTTTTATATATAATATTTCCTAAGTTCATATAATTCTATCTCATTTTTTATATATTTCAGACCATTTAAAATTATTAAATTACAATAGTCCGTAAAGTGTGATTTTGTTTTGAATTCGCCCAATTTGTTGAAATGATATTGGTACGGCGAAGGGGGATCTTCGATTCTTGCAGAATCATAGCACCTCCTGTTCTTAGAACCGGCGGAGAGTTTCCGAGAAATGTATTTCCCCGCAAACAAATGCAATATAAATAAATGAGTAGCTCTTTAAAACTGCTTTCTTGAACACTTACTACATAATCTAATTAAATAGTATTTAGTTAAACTTTAATTAAATAAATAAATTGATTAAAATAAATTAAATAAAAAAATATCTAATTTTCTTTTAACTTTTAATAGTTTTCACATTTCCTAATTTAGTATATGTACTAATAACTAAGTTATTAGATTCAGCCTTTAAAAATAGGGGGAAAAAAACTTTTTAAAAATCTGGGCTATTAATTTTAGCTTCAGTTTAGAGTTTAAAAATTATGTTTTTTTTGCAATTACAATACTTTTTAATACAGAATACAAATTTGGAATAACTATTAGCTTGTTACAAAGGTAAAACCACATTCCAAGTTTTTACAAAAAGGAAATACCGCTTATCTGTTTCTTTTTAAAGTTATATAAATATAATTTTCGTAAGATTCCGGAGATATTTCAAAAACATTTTTGAAGATTTCACGTCTGCCGAAAAAAATGCAGAAAATTTTTATGAATTTTTTTTATTTTGCAGGACATACAAAATATTAGGAAAAATTAGAGTCAGCGTAAAAGATATTTAGGACTTTCAGAAGATTTGAAGAAATAATTTAAAAAATAATTTTTCGAAAAACTATTCATGTTTTTAAATATTGGTAATCTTTTCAAAAATTCTGAAAATCCTAAATAATTTTTGTGATAAAAAATTACATTTTTACAATGACCTACAAAACTTAGAGATTTGTAGAAACTTTCAGAGGAATCTTACCAAAAAAATTTCATCCTTCCAAAATTTGCCCATTATGTATTTCATTTTTCTTACCTCTTTCAAAGTTTGAAAAGGTTTACGAATTGTATACTACGATAGAGAAATTTTAAGAACAGAGTTATTTCCTATAATATTAGAAAACCCATTTGCAATTAAAATTTTCTTTTGAATCAATAATGTTTAGAAACAGTTGGAAAATATTTGATCATGAAATGAAATAACTTAATTGAAAATTTATATTTACAAAATTGATGTTGCGGTAAACTCATAATATTTATTAATAGACTTAATTACAGAAAGTCAACTTAAACAGTCTTTTTTTAGTGACTCGCTAAAATTCTTATAAATTACAAAAATCAACTGCAAGAATAGAAAACGAACATATATATCTTATTCTTTTTTAATCTAACTTTGTATATTAAATCATTAAAACCAGGAGCGAACTGGTCCTATTACCCTTGTTAATAACAGTTAATATGCATAAATATATTAAATTGTATGCATATTTTAAAACAAATCTCATATTAAATTAACGCAAACAATCAAAAAATCCTTGGAACATTTTTAAATACTCTCAAATATTGCAATTCCTTCAAAATATTTTGACACACCTTAAGCTTTTTTAAAAATATTTTTAAAGTACTTTTGAATTTTGTTAAATAACCATTCTAAAATTTTTTGAATCCTCTAAAACTTCTTAAAATAATGAAAACAAGTTGAAAATTTCTTGAAATCTTGTAAAACATCCTTAAATATTGAAAATCTTTTGAAATCTCTTGAAACTTTTTAAAGCTCTTGAAAATATATTGAAATTTTAAAAATACCATGAAATATATCAAATCCTTTAAAATCTCATATTAACTTACTATAATCAATTGAAAATTCCTTGGAATCTTTTTGAATTCTCTCAAATTCATCAAATCCTTTAAAATCTTTTCAAATACCTAGAGCTTTTTGTAAAGATTTCTAAAGTACTTTTGAATTTTTTTAAGTAACCGTTCTAAAATTTTTTATTTCTTTGAAATTCCTTTAAATTATAAAAACAAATTAAAGATTTCTTTGCATCTTTTAAAACATCGTCAAATCTTTAAAATCCTTAAAAATCTTTTGAAATCTCTTGAAATTTTGTAAAGCTTCAGATTGAAATTTAAACAAAGAAAAAAGTTCCAAAACGTTAAATATTGAAATGTTTGTAGATTAGAGTTTTGAAAATGGGATCAATAAAACTTCAAAGCTTTCGAAATCTAACGTTTAAACATTTTCAACTATTCAATAAGAGTAATTTTTAACTCGATGAGATTCAAGTCTTCAAATTTTGAATTGTAAACTTGAAAGTTTATTTATAAAAAATTAATAATCATGAATTAATTAAGAGCGTTCAAAATTGAAACGTACGTTTTTCAATTGGGCAATCTGTAAATGAAATTATTTCATGTTAAAAATTTTATTGTTTGTAGATTAGTCAAAGTATTAAATTAAAGTGTTAATAGAAATTACTCGAGTTAAAGTTTAACTATTTCTA
>NC_046664.1:144019161-144023188 GCF_010883055.1 Belonocnema kinseyi | reverse complement strand
ACTTTTAAATTTTGTACGCTTTCAATTTATTTATGATAAATAAGTTTTTGTAAATAAACTTCTTAGTTTACAATTCAAAATTTGAAGACTTGAATTCCATCAAGTGGAAAATTACTTATATTTTATAGTTGAAAATAAGATTTCGAAAGTTTAAAAATTGTATTGATTCCATTTTCAAAACTCTAATCTGCAAAATTACAATATTTAACGTTTTGTAATTTTTCTTTATTCCAAATTTCGATCTGAATCTTTTAAAAACTTCAAGAGATTTCAAAAGATTTTTAAGGACTCTAAATATTTGAGGTTGTTTTACAAGATGTCAAAAAATTTTAAATTTATATTTATAATTTGAAGGAGTTTCAAATAATTTTAATAATTTTAGCAGAGTTATTTAAAAAAATTTCAAAGTATGGTAGAAATCTTTAATGGGTGTCTAGGTGTTTCAAAAGATTTTGAAGGTTTCGAAATACTTGAGAGTATTTTAAAAGGTTTCAAGGAATTTTCAAATGATTACAGTAACTTAATATGAGATTTTAAATATTTCATGGTATTTTTTATATTTCAAGGAATTTTCAAGAGCTATAAAATTTTTTTAAAGATTTCAACAGATTGTCAATATTTGAGGATGTTTTAAAAGATGTCAAGGAATTTTCATCTTATTTTTATAATTTTAAGGAATTTCAAAGAATTTTAAAGAAGTACTTTGAAAATCTTAAGAAAAAGGTCGAGGTAGATCAAAATATTTTGAAGGTATTGAAATATTTGAGAGTATTTCAAAATGTTGCAAGGAATCTTCAATTGATTACGGTAATTCAATATTTGATTTTGAAAGATTTATTATACTTTAGGATATTTTAGCAGATTCGAAGGAATTCTCAATTGATTTCAATAATGTAGTATCAGATTGTAAAAGATTTGAAATATTTTAGGGTTTTTTTTTTAATTTTAAGGAATTTTCAAGAGATTTCAATAGATTTTAAAGGATTTTAAATATTTGAGGATGTTTAAAAAGATGTCAATGAATTTTCAATTCATTTTTATAATTTAACGGAATTTTAAAGAATTTGAACAATTATAGCAGGGTTGTGTAAAAAACTCCAAAGTACCTCATAAATCTTGAAAAGGTGTCAAGGTGTTTCAAAATATTTTGAAGGTTTCGATATACTTGAGAGTATTTTAAGAGGTTCCAAGGAATTCTCAATTGATTACAGTAATTAAATATAGGATTTCAAAGGATTTGATATATCTTAGGATATTTTAATAGATTCCAAAGAATTTTCCATTGATTTTAATAATTTAGTATGAGTTTTTTAAGGATTTAAAATATTTTAGGGTATTCTTAAAATTGCAAGGAATTTTCAAGAGCATTGCAAAATTTCAAGAGATATCAAAGGATTTTTGATATTTTAGGATGTTTTAAAACATTCCAAACATTTTCAATTAATTTCAATAATTTAAAGCAATTCCAAAGAATTTTAATTATTTTCAACTTTTCAGGTTGAAAGTGGAATTGCTTTGTTAAAAATGTAGTTTTTTTTTGGTTGATGATGTATTATTTTAGTTGAAAAAATTTGTTTTCTGAAAATTAAACTATTTTGTAGAAAATTTTTGTTTGTTTTTGTTTAAAAATTAATTTCTTTCAACTACAAGAAAATAATTCTTTTTTGTCGAAAAATTAACTGCGATTAAACATTAATTTTTGTATAGAAAATTAAACGTGGTGGAAAATAAATTCCTTTTGTGCAAAGTTCATGTATTTTATTAAAAATTTTTTTTTTAGTATACAATTGAGCCTTTTGGATAAAAATTCAAATTTTTGTTTAAAAATTTAGCTATTTTGTCCAAAACAATTTCAACTATTTTTTTTTAAATTTATGTATTTTATTTTTAAAAAATTTTTTGCAGAAAACTAATTGTTTTATTTGAAAGTTGAAATATTTCTATTAAAAAATAGTCAAATAGTCATTAATACTAATATAATATTTTATAAATATGATATTAACTAATAACTAATTGAGCAGAAATTTAATTGGTAAATCATTTCAGAAATTGCTAACTTTCGTCATTTACCGATGCGCAACTTGCGCCTTCAAAGTAACTCGTAGGTAATCCGCCAAGAGAGCGCAGCTATCAGCGTATCTTTTTCACATCCTCTTATTCCATTATCTCGGCAATCTCCCACCTCATCTCTGGTATTATACGTAAAAAATGTATTATACGTAAAAAACTGTAAAAAACGTAATAAAGGTGGTGGACTCGTATAGAGCATAATATAGCTTCACTTTTTTAAATTATGCTTATGTGTACCGACTTATATTGTTGTTATTATTTTGACTGCGTTCATCTAATTGCATCAGGTATTTTAAAGGTATTTTAAAGTAATGGAACGAAATGTGATAATGTCGACGCTATCTTGAAAACGTATATTACGTTTTGTACAAAACTGAGGACGTAATATACGTGTGTAAATTACGTCAAAAACCTCATGTAATTTACCTTAGGTATATTACGTGCACAACCCTGGGCGCCGCGTAAAATTGGTCTGTGAACTAGATCGTATGTGCATGGTTTAGTGCACGTACATATATATATAGTTTTTTCGTATGTTTTCGTTTTACTATAATTAAAGGAAAATGAAAGACCTAAAGCAAAATTTGAAGAATATGAGAAAAAAGACAGATAAGCAACGTTTTTTAATGTCTTTTAAATCATATTTCCATAATTTTGCACAAATTCTTTCGTATAGCAATACGCAAATGAAAATTTGCAAACACAAGTTTTTTAGGTTGTCAGTCGCACATGACAGTTTTCAAACTCCAGGATCAGTCCACATTGAGAGGCTTAAGGTGTATTTACACGTCTGTCGTTTGCAAACGGAAAATTTATATTCTCATTCTACCGTGTGACGATACCAAGCATTTATCGCACTCTAGATTTTCTCTGTTTTTCCGTTGGGTGGAAAATCTAGAGTGAGATAAATACATAATATCGTCACATGGTAGAGTGAGAGGAAGATATATTTTCCGTCTGCATACAACAGGCGTTTAAATACACCATTAAACGTCAACGTTCGAACGTATATGCGTATTTGACATCATACGCACGTTGTTGTCAACTGTCCGAACAGTTTCGCTGTATCGCATTTTTCATTTTCTGGCTGCGACCGTTGCTGACAACGTGCATATGGCGTCAAATTCACGTTTGACCATCAACGCTTTCGATTTTAAAAGTCAACCTCTCCTTGCCTCGTTCACCCGCTGTCGTTAGCAGCGCGCGTACAATTGGTCTGCGAACTAAATGTAATCATAATAGTACGCGACCGTCTACTTTCCATTGCGTTGACCGCCCCTGATAATTCCCGAGACACAATTGTCAAACAGCTCCGCAGGAGCTTCAAGTGTTTTGCCAAACCTGGCTAACCCTAACCTCAACCCGAATAGTGCCAAACGCTCTCACGCAAGGGAACCTATGCAACCCTCCCAACTGCGGTACAGTGTTTTTGGTACTATTGTGCCCTCTAGTGCCCTCTTGTGCCTCCGTGGCGTGGCAGGGTGTTATTCGTGGAATTTCAAACGAAATCTCTGACTCAGAAATCGTAAAGAATCTTAAGGTCCTTGGTTCACTGATGGTGGCGTCCCGTGATTGAATAATTGTGTTGCGTTTCTCTTAATGTGTCAATGCACTAGACATTTTAGCCTATAATATTCTACTAGTTACTCAGAGAAACACTGCGATTGGCTGAAATGTCTAGTGATTGGACGCAATTCTGCAATCATGAGACGCCCCCCTAAGAGGCACAACCAAGGTTATTCGAGCTCTTCGAGTAAATAGAAAAAAAACCGATCCTGTCACCCAACAAATTAAAATAATCCGTTCTAAAACCGTCCTGATTACCTTTGAAGGTACAGCCCTTCCAGAAAGAACCTCTATCTACAGTCTGTCAAGTTAAAGCGTGGGTGGCTTTACTCGCAGTCGGTAAGGTGTATCGACATGATTTTGGTGTCAAAATATTAAGAAGAGCTCCCTC
>NC_046664.1:144011411-144019061 GCF_010883055.1 Belonocnema kinseyi | reverse complement strand
AGGGAGCTCTTCTTAATATTTTGACACCAAAATCATGTCGATACACCTTACCGACTGCGAGTAAAGCCACCCACGCTTTAACTTGACAGACTGTACATGGCATCATTCCCATCGACCTCGACAACCCGAAACCTAAAATGTGCATCAAGTGCCTCAGATTTGGTCACATTAGCAGACACTGCAGATCCAGTGCGCGCTGCGGCTCTTCAGAGGAACATACCGAAATGAAGCCATGCCCCAACGCGAGTAGCCCTCCAAAATGTGCGAACTGTGGCGGAGACCACATGCCATTCCATAAAAAATGCGTTGAATATTATTCCACCCTTCGGAATTTGTTGCTTTGATATTAAATTCAATATCTTTGGTTGATTTCTGCGAGTGTTGATTCGCCTAATTAAACAAAATAAATTGGTTTTAATAGTTGCTAGATAATAAATCGAAACAAGTAGAACTCTTGTTTTTTAAAGAATACAGTAACTATATTTTAAATAAGTCTCCTGAGTTAGACAGCCGTAACTGCGTGGAAGTAATTAATTTCGAATGTAATAACTGTTTTCTTATGAAAAAAAGAATATTGTATGTAAGGGGCTGTCCATGAACTAAAATATGTATCACGAAAGTAGGATAGTAATGGACAAACCTTTTTCAAGTAAAATTAATGTAAATACCATATTGAGTGCAATATGAAACACATTAAATAGTAAGATTTTAAGTCGAAATATATATTGCATTTGTATGCGTTTAAGGTTAATTGAGCACGTGCTGCCTGAGACTTTTATTATTTGCAAATATTCGCATAATACAGATTAGAAAATATACAAAGATAAATAATGAATGAAAAATATAATGTCTAGTTACATTTACTTGTATTCAGTTTTTGTTTATTTTTTCACTCACTATTTAACTAAACAGCGCATTCTGTCAAGTGAAAAATAGTGACGGGATATCGATATAGAAATTAAAACAAAATTTCGAAATTGACTTTGATATATCGGTTTCTAAATATCGATATATCGGACCCACCTACCGCACTAGGCCTAGTAGCGCTCCTTCAATTATCGATTTAACTTTCGTATCCCTAAATCTCGTTAACCTCTACTCTTGGGGTGTCTGGAGCGACTCCTTAGGCAGTGACCATTTTCCAGTGATCTCAAGCCTGGGAGTCTTGACCCATTCTTTTCCCAAAAATATAATATCATGCGAATTGATTGGCCCACCCTTGATTCTCACCTCACGGTATCAATCTCTCAAACCGAGGATATTTTTAACTCCTAATCGATAAATTGTCACACTAAATATGAAGCCTTCGTTAAGAGCATGTGATACATACAGTTTCCCCGGCTTTTTTTCGACAAAAATGAAAATTTTTAAAAACTGAATTCGGAGATGCTATAAAATATCCTAACGGACGTCCCCAGACTCTTTTTTGAGGGATAATAACAAAAAAATTTATTGTGATAAATGAAAATTTTATGCATATGCATTATTTTGAGGTTACGTCGTTTCTCATCTCTTGCTTTCCGATAAGCTGAAAATTATTAATGAAATAAACATTTTTGATTGGCTGCAAACAAGGTTAGTTCTGGGAGATTAGATTGGAAATTTTAAACGCATGTTATCCCGTAGGGTTTGTACGTCAGACTCACTGGATGAAATGTGAAATGAATTTATAGTATTTTAAAAAGTTAGATTTCCAATTTTTATAAATTACAATTTCTCAGCATTGAAGACTACAAAATTGAAATTACTTAAATATTCTTTTTTCAAAAATTCGATTTCCTCATTTAACTCAACAAATATTATAACTATAGTTATTTTTTCGCTTTATATATACTTAATTTTTTAATAGAATTTTGTCTATGAAACGAAAAAAATTTTATTATCAAACTTTTTGCATAAAATGAAACTGTTGAATTTAGAGGCTGGATCACAAATTCTTCCTTTTAACGAAGAAGTGTTTCAAGTAAATGTTTGTTTACTATATAAAATAAATTTCTATTTCAAAAAATAGTTGTGTTATATAGCGAAAAAAATATCTAATTATAATTGTTGTAGAATAATACGAGGAAATGTAATTTTGAGATTATAAAACTGTTCCAAGACCCATAAAACAATGGAATTATTTATAATATTTCTAATGTTAAATTAATTTTTTTCCCATTTTCTGTTCATGAGAAAAATAATAAAAAATACAAAAACTCTTTCGGTAACAAATAATATATATTGTTATATACTTCATAGTTCCTATAAAATATAAACAAATAATCCTATACTTACTACCCAATAGTAAAATGTAGGCATTCAGTAAGAGATCTTCTTTTCCTCTCTCAGCTTTTAACCAAACCTTTTGTTTTCTGTTTCTATTGAAATCATTTTCACTTTGGGGGAAAAAATCCCGAATAGATGACACAGGCACAATTCTTTGCAAACCGTTGGTAAAATAAACGTACGCGTGTGTGATGGACATTTTTCTTCTTTTTTTTGTCTGCTTCGTTATAAAAGACTCACGCTTATCATGAAATTTGCAACCGAACTTCTAAATTTGCTTTTCTTCACGTTTCATGAACCACAGACATTTTCCTTTATTTTCTGTACAATGTGACAGGCTAGACAGATTGGGAGCATTTTTCTCACTCGCACTCGCTCTAACACCATACACGTCACTCACCCAAGAGCGATTAAGACAAATACTCCTGATTTGACAAGTTGCTATGACAACACGCTGTTGTCATGTGTTTGGTAGCTTCAGTTTCTAATTACATATTAACCGGCCGGAATTTTTCTTATACACAATTTCCAAAAAAGTAAGAATCTGCTGTTAGCGTCTTTCGAAGATTTGCAATCTCTCATTGTGAGTTTTGTGAAGAAGGTAAGAACATATTTATGCAATATTGTAAAAGAAGGTTTTGAAATGTTGAAGTTCATATCAAATTTTTTAGGTTATGATATACAGAAATCTTCTTATGTTATGTTTTGTTTAGGATAGTACTTGAATCCAATTCTTTTAAATGCATTTTTTAATTTGAACAAAATTTTATAGGTCACAATGAGTAAGCCTAAGAGATATAAAGAGTATCTTGAACCTGGTTCAGATGAGCCCATTCCATTAAGCTCAAGGTACAGATACAAGAAAACACGCGCAGAAGAGGTCATGAATACGCTGAAGTAAAAGAAAATTTATAAAATATTTCACACCCATTTTTTTTTGTAATTTTAGAAAGAAACCAATTCCTTGGTGAAGATGGAAGATTTTGAAATGCTTCAGAATTTCGAAGAAGACGAAACTTTTCAGAGTCCTGTCTGTACCGAAGAGACGTTAATTGAAAGCTCGGACGTTAGGAAATTCTTATTTAACGTCTTGGTTATGTTTAACATTAGTTTTGTGCACAATTAATTGAATTTTAAAATTATTATTGTAGATTTCCGAACGAGAGAAAAGCACCGCAGATGTAAGCGATGCGGTTTTCAACGTTGTGCAATCGTTAGCAGATGACTTGGATCTCATTGAAAACGAAACAAAACACTTTGCTGAGGTAATCATGATATTTTAATTGCATTTTACTTTTTATACTGCCAGAATATTGTTTCTATATTATTACAAAGGTGTAAAATATTTTTTAATCGAATCGATAAAATATATGTGTCGTCTAAAATCAGGGTGGCCAGGCCACCCGGAAGAACCGAGAGAGTATTTTTTTCCAATTTTTAATGTAATATCTTAGAATTGTCCGATTTTTAGTTGAAGATTTAAACTAATGAACTATTTTAAATTTAAGAATATTTAATTAAAAAATTTCAAGGATGAGTATTAATTTTGAAGAAATTTTCAAAAATGAAACGATTTCAGATAATAAAATTAAAATATAAATTTAAAATCAAAACGATTAAAATTAAACTATCTGAAATTGATACAACAGTAATTCAATAATTTCGTTAATTTTTTTAGAGTTCTGAGGTTTCACGTTCAACTTTTTTATATTCCATTTCAATTTATTTTAAATGTTTAAAACTTAATATTTTTCAATAATGGATTTTTACATTGTTCATATTTTTCATGTAAGGAAATAAAAATCGTGAACGGGTGATTTACACGCGCCCATTTACCGCTATTGTGTAATAAAACGCATCACTGCATTTTCCTTTATTAAACACGAAAATTTTCTTATCCTACTTATTATATGATTCAAAGTCATTAGATTTCTTGCAAAAAGTTTGCTGGTGCTCAGCGACTTCTGCAATTGATCTTATATATGAAAAAAACAATTTTAACTGTTTTTTTACCTCTGTTAAGCTAAAAGTTTTTCAATTCAAGGCCAAATTTTCAATAATCTATCAGGCTATTTTTGGAGAAAAAAATCATTATGTTAAAATTACTTTTTTTAGCATTAATTAAATATTAAAAATTCGAAAATTCAAATATTATTGTTTTACAATTAATCTCTTGCAAAGTCAAATTTATTAGTATTAGGCCGTACCATTCATATCTTTAGTTTAGGTTTGTGATCAAGTTAAAAAAAATCAAATTTGAAAGCTACACTGTTAAAGCTGTAGACTTTTTAATTTGTAGTAATAAAAACTAAACAACAAACAAAAGAAGCCAAAATTGAACTTTTCTGAATTTTCAATTTTTCAAATCTTCCAAATTAAAGCTTAAAAAATTTGTCATTCAAAAACTTTTTATTCAATCGTTCAATAATGAACAAGTTTTAAAATGGAAACCTTCTGATTTCAACAGGTTTTATTTTGAGGGTTTCAAAATAAAGATTACCTTGAAATGAAAAATTTAAAAAGGTTAACTATCAATTTCACAAACTTCAATTGTACGAATTAAATTGTAAAAACTCGTAGAGGACTCTAACGTTAATTATTTATTAACCAGTCAAAAAGAAATATTTTAAAATATACAAATTGAATGTCCTTACTTTTATCGGTGGGAAAAATTCCCGCTTAAAACACTTTTTTGTTCTAAATTTATTAAATTGTCATTGAAAATGATGTAAATATAACATTTTTATCAGTTATTTTCAATTCAATATACAACTGTAGATAATTGAAAAAAATTTCTAATTGAATTTTCAACAGTTTTTTTAACAGTTGAATTTTCAAGTTTTGAAAATCGGAGAAAATTCAAAGTTAAAATGTTGAAAGTTCAAATTAAATTTTCTTTCTTTTTCAACTGTTTGAAATTCAATTTTCTGATTGCTTTAATTTTCATAAACTGCATTTTCAACAGCTGAAATTCAATAAAAAGCGAATTCTATATCATAGAAAAGGATTAAAAATGTTATATTCGCAAAATTCTGCATGAGAATTTAATAAATAAACATTTCAATGCATAAATCAAATTTAGCCTTTTTCTTCGGAAACGAGGGGTTCACAACTCGACAGATGGACTGTACACTGACTTCAAGTGATTTGGCTGTGACTTCAAATGAATTCAAGTGACTTCACGCCAGTGACTTCAGCGAAGGTGTACACCTGACTTTGTGAGTTATTAACCCCTGGTTTGGAAAGGAAGAGGGTCAATAAGGCCGGTTTTTGGGCCATCTACAGGTTGGCCTCAAACATGTTTTATTTTATTCATCTAACTAGGTCTCATAACCCCTTAAAAGGATTTTTCCTGAGAGTGATCTGATTTCAAGATATAGTCATTTTTAAGTTCGTATTTTACATGGGGTTTCGCACTTTCATTCAAATCATGCTAAGTTTCACGTTGTTAGTATTGCTCACGCAAGATCATATTTGGCCAAAAACTGCGCACGTATATGTGTTACAATATATGTTAAAGCCATCATTTTTCTCGAGGTACTTAGCCTTCAAAATAGGGCTCATTTTTACACTTTATTAGGTTTGTGATCATGAAAGGAGTAAAAATGTCCTACTTTATCAGATTTCTTAGCAATAATTTCTATAAAATAATCGAAATAATCTTGGAGACATTTTTCTAAGAAAAGGTATATTAGTTTACAGTCAATCAGAACTTATGGTCGATTAGAGGCTAGGCACTCTGCAATAGCCTTATTCGTCAGAATTGGTTTGGTCATCTTCAGATGATGCTACTTCTCCTTCATTTTCCGACCAACACGATGCATCATTCACGTGACTTTCGAATTCACGTGAAAGTCTGGGAGTGTTTTGGTTATATCTAGAGTAACCAAGATACCACAGAACACTGGCAATGTGAGCGCAACATCCCACCACTCTTGCGCCACTTTTGCACCTCGGTATACGATTGGGCTTGCTTCAGCTGTTATACTCCGAGTGTGATGTAGCGCAATTCATCAAGAGTTAACCTAGGAAAATCAGGTAGTGTCTCTTGCTTTATAGGAAGCTACGATGCCCTCCTTTTTGCCCAGTTTTCCTTTTCTGCTCGCTCTTGCAGGCGATTAGGCTGCGAAGCCAATCGCAACATTCGTTCAGCGATCAGATGATCATCGGAGTTATCATGAATTCTAGGAGGTCGGAAAGCATTACAAAGGGCACAGACTATTCTGACGAAATCGCCGATGTACGGAATTTGACTATTTGGAAAAACATCACTTAAGGCTCTCCAAGTTTTTATCAACTTATTGACTGCTTCAACCACCCATCGGACTTAAGTAAAGAGCCTTGATTCGTTTGCTTCAATCGCAGTGTGCTGTGATCCTTTTTGAAGAAAATGAGGCATTTTGGAAACGAATCATAGATCTTCTAAAAATTTCAGGCAGTCCCGAAAACAGCGATCGACAACGATAACAGAGTTTGAGGGCATCCATGTACGCAGTTTTATTGAATCTTGTTTTAAAAGACTTTCAAAGATACTAACGTCGTTGTTCTTACCATCAGCAAAATACGGATCGAAAACATCCACTATATATCCTGTCGTCGTTACTAACATCATGGGCTTGACCAGATTCCTTCCTTTACGCATAGAATAAGTCCGCCTTTGAAAAGAGTAATTGCTACTCTTTTCGATAAATATGTATGTACCATCAGCTACAAGGATACATACATCTTTTCCATGTGCGAATAGCGTTTTTGCCGTTGATGTAGTATGGTCCTTAATGACTGACTCGGGTGATATGTGACCTATACCAAGATGATGAGGTACAAAGGAGGACATCAGAGCTTTCCTTGCTGCCGTAATTCCTCTGCCAACTCTTCGTTTTTCTGTGCCAAAAATAGTTGATAAAATCGCATTTGAAAGACCTGTGCGCAACTTGATCAACAATAATGGAAGGCACAAACGCACAGAACGACTTTTGTCGAACGCACTTCAATTGGCAGGTACTGTATAACGTCACTAAATTGATTTTTCGTCAAACCGGTGAGCCTATAATAATCTTTATCCTCAAGCGCAGATGGATCATCAAAATTCAACCCTGTTTTTCTTGCCTCCTCACGCAAATCATTCAGAAGCTTAGAAATCGACTCAGCGTTCATGTGAGTAAAATCAGAGGTGGCTTGTATAGACGCAACAGCTTCTTTCTTAAGAAAACCATTATCAACCAAATGAGAAGCACATCATCTCTCTTTTGCAGGAATCAAAATACCAGTATCAACGTAAAACCTCAATGCAGCAAAAGGTTTGATTCTGATACGATTATTCTTATGATGACAGACAATGCATCTGGATTGAGAAATCATACATCTTCTTATTGGAAGTTTGAT
>NC_046664.1:143999143-144011311 GCF_010883055.1 Belonocnema kinseyi | reverse complement strand
TGGATAAGAACTCTTTAACAGGTCGAAACGTGGAAGAAGAATGAAGGAGAATATAGCTAAAAGCATCGGCAACAAACGCGAATACCATGTGGAGGGGGAAAAAAGTTGAACGTAGCGAAGCGGCAGTCGCACATGAACGATAGCATTTTGTTTCCTATTCCACTGACTTTGGTTGATTTTAATCTCACGCCTCTTTGCCCAAGTAAAATTATGTAAATACCATGTAAATACCCATGTAAAATACGAACTTAAAAATGACTATATCTTGAAATCAGATCACTCTCAGGAAAAATCCTTTTATGGGGTTATGAGACCTAGTTAGATGAATAAAATAAAACATGTTTGAGGCCAATCTGTAGATAGCCCAAAAACCGGCCTTTTTGACCCTCCTCCTTTATCTCTTTTGGATACAAAATAAAAAAAATTTATTGGTTTAGAATTAAATTATTTTGTTAAAAAATTATTCTTTTTGGTTAAAATTTTAACGTCTTTCGTAATTGAAAATTCAACTGTTTTTGTAGACAATTGAACTATTGGATTGGAAAGAAACTTTTTGTTGAAAATTCATATTTTCGGGTTGAAAATTCAACTGCTTCGTAGAAAATTTGACTTTTTCGCTTGAAACTTCGACAGTTTGGCTGAAATTGTTTTTCTTTCATGATTCAAAAATATTTTTTAGTTACAAATGCAACTACATTTTCATGAAAAATTAAACTATCAGGTTCGAAATTAAATTTTTGGTCAAATATTCATATTTTCGGGATGAAAATTCAACTGCGTATTTTTTGCTTGAAACGTGAACAATTTGGTTGAAATAATTTTTCTTTTTTAAGTACAAAATCTTTCTTAGTTTAAAACTCAACGCTTTTGTTAAATTTCTTATTTTTCGTTGGAAACTTAATTTCTTTTTGTTTTTCAAAAATAATCTGTTTTGGTCAAAAAGTCAACTATTTGATTGAAAGTTGACATATTTTGTCAAAAATTAATTTTTATGTTTGAAAATTCATCATTTTTAATTGATAATGGAACTATTTGACTGAAAATTCGGTTTTTCAGCATTCGATTGATGGGCCAATCGAATCGAATAAACCGATCCGAAAATAAACGCACGTTGAATCGAAAAAAACCATATTCGATCCGACGAAACGCACACGTCTAGTGCACAGCCTGCCCTATGTAAAATGAATTCGCTCAATAATTATATAACAATGCTCTAAATTTAGCAAATTTAATTTTAACATCGTTTAAAAATTCGAAATGCAATTTCATGTAAAATATCTCCAAACTTTAAAAAGTACCAAAACCTTCGCATATCGAAACAAAGCGACATTGTTACATTTAATGTTTATTTCAGGGAGCAAGTGAGGTCGCTGATGATTATTTTACTGATGCTATCGATTATGAGCTTGATGACATCTTTATGGACACGATTGATGACAAAACTAGGAGAAGTAGTAATCATGATCTTGAAGTTTGTTCTAGGGCACGCGCTTTCATTAACTGAGGCTACTGATTTATTTTTCATGATTAATTGTATTTTTGCAGAATCTTTTCTACTAAACACTCGATATTTACTTAATAAATTATTTTATCCGAAAAGTTGTATGACTACAGTAAATGTTGAAGATAAAGCGTATATGGACATTTTTGTAATGATGGATGTTGCATCTCCGATTTCTGAATTAATAGAGTCGAATAGTGCTTATTAAAATTACATTGTAAATGAAAGAGTTTCTAAAAAAGGATACATACGTGATGTTTACGATGGTAAAAAGTATCAGGAATTCGTATCAAATTTAAGCGAAGCTGACAAACATAATTATGCTACACTAATCTTTAATACCGATGGAGCACCCTTGTTTAAGAGCTCAACTTACTCCATTTGGCCTATTTTTCTAATGCTAAATGAGGCATCATTCAATGTAAGAACCAAAGAATTGATTCTAGCGGATCTTTGGTTCGGAAAAGATAAACCTAACATTAACGTATTCCTCGAGCCATTTGTTGAACAAAAAAAACGAACTTTCGAGCAAGGGAGTTCAGTGCATCATAAAAGGAGTGCAGATTTGCATTAAAGTCTTCACTTTAATCTGCTCTGTCGACTCTGTCGCTCGTGCGCCACTGCAAGGATTTACTCAGTTTAATGGCTCATACGGTTGCGGCCTGTGTCTTCATCCCGGTGAGTGGGTTCGCAATAACTCTAAGAACCCACGATCTGGAAATATTAAGTATCCTTTGATGAATGAAATTCCAAAAGAGAGAATTGTTCAGAATACTATAGAACACATGAAGAAAGCTGTTACTTAAAAAAAGCCTTTTTTTTGGAGTTAAATGTCCATCACAATTGATAAATCTAATGCATTATAACATTATTGAGGGTTATGTCGTAGAATCCTTGCACTGTGCCTCCGGAGTTGCTAAACAATTTGCCGCTACCTGGTTTGGCAATAAAAAGAAAGCCGGGCTTTTTTCTAGATCAATTATCTCTGCAAACGATAAATTTATTACTGAAATCAAAGCATTGGATTTATTCGGATTGAAAATTTGGTTCTAACTGATTCGGATTGGAAGTTTGGATTGAACCGGATTGCGTCGGATTAATTTTTAACCGATTTGGATCGAACGAAGTTGAGAACTTTTTTCGGATTGGTTCAGAAAGATTCGGATTGGTTCGGATACAGTTTGCGGAATGATTCGGACTGTTTCGGAATGATTCGGAATAAATTCCTATCTAAAACTTTCGCCAGGGGTCTTAAGGACATCGCTAAAACATTTTTAAGACACCCTATCCATGTCTTTACAATGTTATAAAGATCTATTCAAATTTTGTGCTCACTAGTATAATATTTAAGGTTTAAATGTTTTTGTTTTGCATAAAATGATTTATGTATAAAATATAAAAAAGGTCCTATATATCCGTATGTTAACAACTTATTTAGTTCATTTATAAAAAATGTTTCATACTAAACCTAAAGAAAATAATGTTTTCAAAATATTATCTTCTTTTATTCTAAGCCAGAATTAAAGTCCGTAAAAAACTTTATATAAATAAAAAAATAATTTTCATAGTTCGTGTAACAAGGACGTCGTAAACTACGTCGTAAACTATGTCGTAAACGATGTCGTAAACTAGGACGTTTACTATCCCAATTTCCGACATCGTATACGACGTAGTTTACGACGTCGTTTACGACGTTGTTTACGACGTCGGAATTATCAATAGGGATTTACAGAACACTAATATTGATCGCATAAATTTCTTGATAAAAATAATAATATCTGCATATTTTTGCAAAAATTTACTTTTACAAAACTACTTTCAACACTCTTATCAGCAAAGATTGATTATTCTTAGATATCGATATGGTGCAATCGGAGAGATTCAATGCAAAGAATTAATTGTTGTATTATTACTACTATTATTTAATTGATTTAATTAAATAATTCAATTAATTAAATTAAATAAGTTAATTAAAAAATATTCTACACATCCGACATCGAGACAGTACACTCGGTGAGATTCTATGCAAAAATTAATTGTATTATTACTACTATTATTTAATTAATTCAATCAAATAATTCACTTAATTTAATTTATAGTTCAATTAACTTAATTAAATAATTCAATTCATTTAATTATTTCAATAAGAAATTTATGCGATTAATATTAGTGTTCTGTAAAGCGAGAATAGGCTGTATAACAATTACCTTAATCATACGATTCTACGTAATGCGTTATTTCCATATGTGTTTTGCACGTTAGAACACAACAATATATGTAAATAAATCAATAAAAAATATTTTTTTTAACTTGACAAATGATTATCAATTATTATCAGCGAGTTCAGGGCGGCATCCTTCTATCATTTTTCACAGTTTTCCTATTCCGAATCCAAGCAAGACGTTTTAAGAAACAATTGCAATATAAAGAACACAAATTGAATTTTTATTCTAATTTAAAAATTCCCGCCAAGAGGAGCAGCTTTACCGACAGTACACATGCTTGGTAGTACGATCAAGGAACGTTGATCGATCAATGCCAAACTACGTTGCTCTCCTTTCTTTAATTTTTGTTAACCACTTTACTCTATTTTTTAGCTTTTACCCGATTTTTTTCGAAAAATCAAACGACCACTGGTAAGTTTGGAGTGTCTCATGGATTTTGCCATTTTTGTGCGCACCGTTCCAACAGCCTTAATCGGAATTCAGATTCTGAATTTTTCTTAATTCTTCTCTTCTTACCGGGATCTTTACACCAAGGCAAGTCGGTTAAAAGTAACCCTGATAATAATAAAAGTATTTCAATTAATAAATTTATTATATTTTAACATTATTTTCGTTGAGTTACAGATAACATGCATTGTTTAACTAAAGGGAGTAAACGATTTGCCACAAGATGCCTTGGTAATGCAAAAAAATTTGGTTTGTTCTCCAAGTAAATGGTTTCTGAAATTGATAGACTTGAGCAGGCTTAAAGCGCCTCATCAACGATTAACGCGTTTGTTTTCTGATGAACAATTCTGGAAAGCGCGGGAATGGGAAAATTGGACCCTATTTTATAGTTTACCACTTCTGAAAATAATTTTACTAATAAAATTTCTTATGCACTGAGCTCTTTTTGTTGAAGGTATGCATTTGTTACTAAAAGACAATGTTGAGGTGCATAAAGTAGATTGGTCTGACCAATTGTTATACTAGTTCGTTGCTAAACCGGAATACTTTAGTCAAAAGTATCGATGGCTTTTAACGTTTATTTACTTTTACATATGGCGCAAAGTGTCTATGATTTGCGGACCACTCTGGTCTCATAATATATATGCATTTGAATCCGCTTAAAATATAGCGTCCTTAATTTAAGACATCGTGTATTTCTTTTTTCAAATGCAATTCTGCAATAGAAGTTATGATTGTATTTGTTTGAAACTTTAGGAATTTATTTGCATAAGAATGATAATGCTTTTTAACATACTTTGACGTTTTAAAAATGTCATTTAAGAATTTAAAAGCATGAAAAATCGTTAAATTTTGAGTTTTACGACGCCTTTGATTTAGGGATGAAATACAACAGAGCAATAGACATTAATCAATACTCTTCTCGCTTCTCAGTAATCCTCTAACTTATTTATGGCTCTTATTACCTGCACGCTTCTTAACACCTTTTTAAAGGGAGTCAGGGGGAGATATTAAATAAATTAAATCGGAAATTACATAAAACTAAATATTTATTGTAGTTTTATTTTGAAAATTAGCTCATTATTCACCAGCGACTTTTCGAATTGTAAACAAAAAAAACAATACATTGATAATAATTATTAAACAATATAAAATAATTGATATTTGAAAAATTATTAATAATAAAGTATTATAAGATAAATTAATGAAAATTTGAAATATTCAGAATAACAATTAGAGATTAATGATAATTTAAACTAGATGGATTAAAAGCAAATTAATTGAAATGTACAATTTTTCATGATTAATTAATAATTGAATAATTATTTATTAAAAATAATTAATAAATACTGAGTAATAATTTATAATTATTAATAATTTAATAATTCAATAATATGTCATTATTAACATTGAATTAAAATATAATTAAAATTAACAATGATAATTAAAATCAAAATAATCAAAATTTCACATTTTTTATGCCTTATTAATAATTAGACAATTGCTTATCAAAAAACAATTATTAAATTATTGACTTCCGTTTCCAGTACCGATAGGAGAGTGACGTTCTTTTTCTGGTGCTGCTGTTTTTTGGCTATTGAGAAAGGGGAAGTGAAGTGAGAGTGGTGAATTTTTGGTGAGTGAGGAAGGTAGCTGCTTGACAGCTGGCGAAACAGGCGAGTGCAACAAGCAGCGAGGGAATGATTAGTGGAGGGGAAAAATCGGCAGAGGAAAAAAGAAAAAGGGAAGAGAACGAAGATTTAGAGGGAGGTAAAAATGTGAAGAAAAGGATAAAAGGAAAAACGCCGGAAAGAGAGAAAGGGGAGGGGAACTTGCTGACAAAGATTCAAGGAATATTCA
Source organism: Belonocnema kinseyi (assembly GCF_010883055.1). Taxonomy (NCBI): domain Eukaryota; kingdom Metazoa; phylum Arthropoda; class Insecta; order Hymenoptera; family Cynipidae; genus Belonocnema; species Belonocnema kinseyi. Next base: position 144,005,278 of record NC_046664.1, on the reverse strand, counting down.
CAGGATTTAGAGATGAGACATGTGGGATGCTGGAAGTTATGAAGAGGCAAGGAGGGTGGGGAGTTAAAAAAGGAGTTACAAGAAATACGAAAGAAATGGGATGAGTGGGAAGAATTTTGGAAAGGCGAAAAAGAGAAAGTGTGGCAAAAAATGGAAAGCTTAGAGAATCAGCAAAAAGAATTTGATGAAACTAGGAAAAAAGAGTTGAGGTTAATAGAAGAGAGAGTGAGCAAGATAGAAGTGAGCGTTGAGAGAAAAAGGGTTGAGTTAACAGCGAGCCAGGATACATCAGAAGTTAGAGTAGGCGTGCGAGTAGAAAATGAGAGACTGCGTAATAGATTGTCACAGATCGAAAAACAAATAGAAGGGGAGCAACAAGCAAAGAGGGAAAAGAACGTAATGGTCAAAGGGCTGAAAGTGAATAGTGAAACGGAAGAGGAAGAGGTTAAGAAGTTGATGAAAGATATAGGAGCAAAAATTAGAGTAGAAGGGGTAAAGAGGGTAGGAAGAATGAGGGAAGGGAGGGAAGGCATGTTTCTAGTAACATTAGGGTGTGAGGAAGAGAGGTTTGAAGTTATGGGGGAAAAAAGTTGTTAAAGGGAATATCAGAGAGAATTGAAGAAGATCTGGCATGGTAGGAAAGAAGAAGAAAATGGTTGATTGAGCAGAGGGCATGGGCGGAAAGAAGGAAAGGTAACAAGGTAATAATAGGGAGGGACAGAATTTGGGTAAACGGAGTGATGAGGATCTGGGACGAAGAAATAGAAGAGTTGAGAACTTGGCAAATAACGCAAGGAAAAGAGAAGGATAAAGAACAGGTAAATACGACGGGAGGAAATGAGTCGGGGTTACAAAATAAAAAAGGGCTGAATAGGAGGACAGGAGGAACAGGAGGAGCAAATGATCTTGTAAAGATGGCGTTTTGGAATGTCTCAGGAATAAAAAACAAGGACACAGGGTTTTGGGGGGAAGTGACAAAATGGGATGTAATAATGATGAGTGAAACATGGGCGGATAAGAAAGATTAGAAGGGGATGAAAAGAATGTTACCGAAAGGTTACGTTTGGATGATGCAAGAAGCAAAAAAAGAACACATTAAAAGGAGAAGGATGGGCGGAATAGTCTCAGGTGTGAGAAAAGAATTGGCAGTAAAAGAGGGAAAAGAGGGGGAAAGGAACGATAAAGATGGTACAATGTTAAGAAGGATTATAGTTGGAAAAGTCAGAAAAGCGGTGGTTTGTGTATATAGAAGAAGAGGGGAAGAAGAAGGTTGGAGAGTAATTAAGAAGTGAATGGAGGAAAAGATAGGAGGTAATTTGAATGCATGGACTGGCGAACAAGGCGGAGGGATTTGGGATAGTGAAAAAGAAGCATATGTAAGGAGTTCCAGACATAGGGAGATAGACAGGGAAGGGAGGAGGTTACTAGGCATAATAGGAGAAACAGGATGGTCTATTTTTAATGGTAATATGAAAGAAGATGAGGAAGGAGAAATCACATTTGAAGGGAAGGGAGAGACAGTGATAGACTACATCCTGGCGGAAGAAAGAATGAGGAATTTGATAAATTTCGTGGAAGTGGGTAATGAGATTGGGTCCGAGCATTTCCTGGTAATGGCTTCACTGAAAGGTGGTGACAAGAAGCGAGGCAGTTGGAGAAAGGAAAGAGGGGTAGAAAGGAACAATAAAATGGGAGCCTAGGAGGCAGATAAACTGAAATAGTTTAAAGAAAAAATGGAAAAGGAGAAGATTAGGTTGATAGAAGAGGAGGGGGTAGACCCGTTAATGGAAAGATGGAAAGGGTCGATTGAAAAGGTAGAGAAATGTAAGGAGAGTTAAGAGAGAATGAAAGAGTGTTTAAGAAAATGAAGAACAGCGGAAATGAAGAAGGGGGAGTACAATAGGAGAAAGCGGAAACATGAGAGTTTGCTAGAAAGGAAAAAGTAAAGGTATAAGGAAAAGTACAAGGAACAAACAGAAAAAGCGATCAAAGAGGGTAGGGTTTGGGATGTGATCAATAAGGAAAGAGGAGGAAAGAAGGGCGTGAACGAAGAGATAGAGTTGGGTCAGTGGACAGACTATTTCGAGGAGCTGTAAGGGGGAGAACAAAATAGGATAATAGGGGAAAACAGAAAGTTAGTACTAGGAGAAAGGGAGGTAGGGAATAGAATGACGAGAGAAGACGTGGATGCGGCAATAAATAAATTAAAAAGGAGCAAGGCTATAGGAGAAGATGGTATGGAGAACGAAGCGTTGAAGTATGGAGGAGAAGGGATAAGGGAAGGACTTTGGGAGATCTGCAACAAAGTATGGAATGGAGAAGGGTAGCCAGAAGAGTGGTTGACAGGGCTGGTGGTACCACTTCTCCAGAAAGGGGAGGGAAAAAAGATAGAAGAGTTCAGAGGTATCACTCTCATGCCAGTTGGCTACAAAATATATATAGAAATTGTAAGAAAGAGGTTAGAGAGCCAGATAGAGGAAAGAGCAAGTATTCCTCACAATCAGACGGGTTTCAGAAAAGGGATGGGAACCATTGACAACATTTACGTATTGAACTACTTGGTTAACAGAAATCTAGGGAAAAAGAGAGGCAAACTAATCGCGTTATTCGTGGACTTTAAAGCAGCTTTTGATTCGGTAAACAGAAAAGTGTTATGGCAGGCAATGAAAGAGAGGGGAATAGAAGAAAGGCTAGTGGAAAGGATAAAGGAAAGTTTTACTGAAACCAGGATTAGGGTGAAGATAGGAAAGGAAAAAGGAGAGGTATTCTGGATAGATAGAGGTCTGAGGCAAGGGTGCCCTTTGAGTCCGCTACTGTTTAATATGCTGTTGGCAGATCTAGAGGAGAAGCTAAAGAGGAAAGAAAAAGGGGGGACGATATTGGGTAACAGCAAAATATACTCTCTAGCTTATGCAAATGACGTAGTGTTGTTAGCAGACAACGAGAAGAGGATGAATCTAATGATGAGAATTTTTAAAGAGTATGTGGGAGCAAAGGATCTGACGGTGAACGTAGAGAAGACCAATGTGATGTGTTTCAGAAAGAGAAACACCATAACAGACTACGTTTGGAAGATGAACGGACAAATAGTGGAAATGGTGGAGGAATTCTGTTACTTAGGTTTTTGGTTTAAGGCAGGAGGGGGAAATGAGCTGCAGGTGAGGAAAAGAATTGAATGTACGAGTAAAGTAATGGCCCAAGTATGGGGCATAGGAAAGAGAAGGTTTAAGGACGATTGGAGAATGAGGGTCTGGTTGTTTGATTCGTTGGTTTGGGCGGTGTTGTGTTATGGAGTATAGATCTGGGGATGAAAGGGACATAGGAAAGTAAAGAGCATGCATGAGTGACTTTTGAGGTGGGTAATGGGGGTTAGCTGCAGCTGCCCAGTATACATGTTAAGAAAAGAGTTAGCAAGAGGAAATATGGTTACTAGACCAGTTAAGAGAGCATGGAGGTTTGAAGAGAAGCTAAAAAGGGGAGAGGAAAGTAGAACTGCATAAGCATGTTCCGGCGAAATTCGGAACAACGAAGCGAGAGGTAATTTGGGAAATTCAAAATGGGAGGAAGAAAGGAGAAAAATGAGAAGGGTGTGTAATATTCGAGAAGGGGTTATGGAGTGACAGAATATAGAATGAGAGCTATTAGTTAAACAAGGAGAAGAGAGGTGGACAAAGATAATAGATTCGAGGTACAATAGAGGGTATAGGATGGTCAAAGGGTTGACGGAACTAGAATATCTGCAAAAAATAAAAAAGGAAAAAAATGGAGTAGGCTTGTACGGTTCAGAATGGGGGAAGGAGTGAGTGCTTGTAGATATTGAATGGATGAAGAAAAAAATCTATGTAGAGTATGTGGATACGAATTGGAGTCATGGGCACATGTTTTAGAGAGATGCACAGAAGAGGAAGATGGGCAGTTGAGTTTTGATAAGTGTGTAAGGTGGATTTTGGAAGATCGCTCATTACTAGAATTATTAGTTTTATTTTTTGTTTTGTTTTTATTTAATTTTATTTTTAAGTAAGGCAAAACATTAGTAGATAAATAGCGGATAAATTAGATTAAGGACGGAATGTAAAAATATATGTACAGGGAGCGGAGGCCCTCAAACCCGTACTATAAATGAGAGAGTTTAAATATACATACATACATATGGTACATACAATTATTAAATTATTAATGATTCAAACATCTATTTATTCATTCATAATGATTTAATTAATAAATAATTAAAGTTAACAATGATTATTAACATCAAATTATTTAAGACTTACCATTCTTCATGATCAATTAATAAATAAATAATTATTTATTTATACGTTATCATTAAATTTTCAATAACTAAATCATCTAATAATTAATAATTAAATAATTAATTATTTAAAATCATTAATAAATACTAAGTAATAATGTTTAATTATCAATAATTTAATAATTCAATAATAAGTCGTTATTACCATCAAATTAAAAAATAATTAAAATAAACAATGATAATTAAAATAAAATGAATCAAAATTACAAATTTTGTATGCGTTCATTAATAATGAAATAATTGTTTATCAGTGAATAATCATTAAAATATTAATAATTCAATGATCCATTCATTCATTATTAATTAATTAATATCTAATCAAAGTTAACAATGATAATTAAAATCAAATTAATTCAAACTTGCAATTTTTCATGATCAATTAATAATGATTAATTATTAAGCGATAATTATTGATAATTAGTTAATTACTAATTATCCATAAATAATTATTTATTACTAATTTATGCAATCATTCATCACATTGTGTCAACCAAATTTTACATTTCGTAAGAGATTCTCCAGTTGCTTTTGATCACAAGTAATTTGTGAATTTTATTTAAACTTACATTGGCTGGGGAAATATATAGTCATCTAAAGATTTTTCAGCGATTCTTTATCAGAATCTAGTACATTTTTTCGATGAAAATTTACATTTAATAAGAGTTTTTGCAGTTTCTCTTCATCGCGAGTATTTGGGAATTATATTCGCTTAGTATTGCCACACCGCGTTCTGCGCTATTATTCGTGGCAGGCAAGCCACGGATCACTTGTAGACGAAATTGGTAATCCGCTCTTGATGTCCAGGTTTCTGGATCGAAATTCAGAAATTCAGAAGGAATATTTAATTTGCCGAATAATTTGTGTGTGTCGCGACAAGTTGATCGAGAGTTAGGCTTCTAATTTTACTAATATTCTTCGGATCAAGTACCAAACGCTTTGACGGCACTGCAGTACCAGATTGGTCTTTAATGGCTATTGCCATTTTACGCTTGCAGTCTAGCGAAATATTTTTATCAAAGAACGCAAAATCGATTAATTCCTCGCTCAAGTACCAAAGGTGGCCTAACATTTTAGTTAGTGCAATATTGCATACTTTTCCGCCGAGGACAGAACAGTTGACAAGTTTTTGTACGTAATGAAGATCATTTCGTGCAGCTGCATCTAGTCTTTGTCCTGTAAACCAATTTTTTTGGTAGAAAAGTAGAATGTAAAGGCAAAATTGTTTAAGATCATTTAATTCACAGACAGTGGGATAAAATTCTTCTTGAAACAAAAAACTTTTAATGCTTAGCAAATTTTCCCCATTTACCTAGCATGATGTACTGCTCCAGGCAACTTGAATTTTATATTTTCGCGAGAGCTGGCACCAATAAAACCCAGTATTAACTCCAGCAGTTCCTTAAAATCACTTCTTGGTTGTGGTTCTGCTTATTTCTCGAAATAAAAAAGAATTTGATTTCAATTAATATTAAATATTTGTATCAGATTATTTAATATTGAAGAAATATGTATTAATAGATTCAATATTATTCTACAAATGACGTACTCAATTTTAAAAAAGTGATAGTAATTAACTAGATAGGAATAACAGTGGATGACTGGATGTAGAATCTGACAATCATAAAGTGAAACAAATCTAAAATTGAAACAGATTCGGCTGTGGATCGCAATAAAAAATTGAGTTTTCACGTAAAAATTACATAAAAACCTTTTCCGGCGATATAAACAGGTGTATACATATGAAACCGGTATTTTTTCAAGAAAAAAACACATTTATTTCAAGAGAATGATAACAAATATTTTATTCAAAGTATGCGCCCTCGCTG
>NC_046664.1:143998125-143999043 GCF_010883055.1 Belonocnema kinseyi | reverse complement strand
AAATAGTTGGGTGCATAGAGAGATTGATGCCGCTTTGGAAAACCAGATTTACTATCTCATCTGGAAAAAATCGTGTGACAACTAACAAGGTCATGTTTCAGAAAGGTGTCTTTCAGGGCGACACCATGTGCCAAGCTTTCACTTGCTAATAGCCTAAAAAGCATCCCTGCGTGTCAACAATATGCTAGAACACTTGCGGGAAAATGCAGAAGGCAGTTGTCCTTGGGTCGCTCCGTGTTCTTAGGGTCCACGAGGCTTTTGCTGGATCGTCGTATTGATTCCTTTACAGACTGTAACCACCTATCTCACGGTTGTGAGACGTGGTTATGGCTGAAATTTTACCGCGATTACGCTGGAAGCGGGTGCAATTTTTCAGATTAGCACCCGCTCCCGGCGAAATCCTGCGGTTGTGCTTATGACAAATTTTTAAATATATATATATATACGAAATAACATAACATGAAATAACATAACCTCAAAATATACGCATATCAAGAGGCGCGCGATCTATTCAAATCATGAGAATCGTCAGCATCGAAATCTGGAAATATTAAAATCCCAATCTCCTGAATTTATTTCAAAGCAATTAGCAGATAGATATATAAATAGAATCGCCGAAGTGCTCCGACCGGCAATCGCGCACCTTCGAGTTTTCAAATTCAGAAGAGGAGAAATGGGTTGCGCGCGCAACTTAGTCATTTACAGCGTCTGCTACGATATTCACACGGACATAGCCCTGTCATAGTATTGGACCACATCTCGTTTCAGATCTGGGATCACTGGACCGGCCACGAACCCGCGGAAGCCTTCGTCCCGGATACTAGGGTGTCAGGTAAAACGCCACAAGATGTACACCTGTCCGAGTGGACTAAGTTAGAAGTAAAGCTTTTTTCAGATAGACACGTCAACAATAGTTAT
>NC_046664.1:143995565-143998115 GCF_010883055.1 Belonocnema kinseyi | reverse complement strand
AGGTCGTATGTCCGTTATTAGGTTCTTATCATATTCATAGAAATACAAATTCCTAATTTTTCTGAATTCAACACTTGTTACCGGGTGGACGGTTACCCTGTAGAGCGTTACATTAATCTATCTTTAAAGATGATTCCTGAACTTTTCTGTTACAGATTTTTGTTGACGGAAATGACAGCCTCTCAGATGAATCTTCATCCTCACAATCAGTTTACCAATAATATTGATAAAATAATTGTTCATTACTTTCTATTTCCTTCTAAAAACTTGAAACTCGATATCTGATATCTAATTAAATTAATTAGATAACACAGGCACACAAAAAAATGTCGAAGTCCAAGGAGGCGAACTTTGGGGTTCTATGGTTTTTGGGTCGTTGATTCCGAATCGTTTGTCGGTTTTCTCAGATCAGATCGCTTTTAAAGTCATTTGAAGATCAAATGAAGAAAATATTGCTGAAAGAATCTGAAAAATTCAGGCATAGGTTTTTTAGCACGCTGAATCCGAATCCGGTGTCAGTTGACCTTTATTAATTCAAGGTCAAGGTCATTTGAAGGTCAAATCAATGAGGTACTGTTGAAAAAATGTTTAAAAAAATTATTGTACCCATAAGAATAGTATATCTTTAAAAAAGAAGTGGGTTCTTTTTGCCCTAATATGGTAAAAAATACATTTTTTATAAATGTCCACATGTATTTGCGGTTATGAGTGAATGCAATTTGTGCATGTGTGGATCTTCAGATGCATGGATGTGTGAATGTGCGGATGTCTAGATGTTTCGATGTATGTAATCGATTCTTTTTCACCTGTTGCCTCGACTAGTCGTGTGACGATGACAACTGCCCCGTAAGGGGGTGGGTCGAATGATTCGCTCATACGCTAGTCGGAGTACCGATGCCAGTGGAAGTACACTGCCTTACAGAGGGTTGACAGGGTGTGAGGATGATGCCGTAGTGTGTTCGTCGACGAGTTGATATTGTCCTCGTCAAAGACGAAAAGCCCTTTTACTTAGCCCTGGAGAGGTAAAAGGGTTATCACCTCCAGGACGGCGGACTCACCTGCAATCGGACATATAGTTATATATATATATATATAGTTTCGGGAGATTGGGCTCCTGATAGTATTTGCAAGAACTGCCTCAAAATGATTTCTATTTGAAAAAAAAAACTAAAGACAATTCTAAATTGATCTTCATCAAACCCGCAGAATGGAATGAGCCATCCAACGAAGATGATTGTTATTTCTGTAAAACCGATATCCGTGGGTATAATAAAAAAAATTTACATAGTCTTAAATACGCCCAGGTAGGATCAGTAAAAAAAGCCGTTGAGAGAACTCAAACGATTGATGAGCTTGATAGCGATAGCAGTGAAAGCTCTGTTGATGTTTATAAACCAGGTGGAGTAAGCAATAGAATTGCTGAAAAATTTACACAGTCCGAACTTCATGATCTCGTAAGAGATTTGGGACTACCTAAAGATGCTGCGGAAAAAGTCTTTGATGAAGAAAAATTAGTGTACTGACCAAATGTTAAAGGACTGATGGAAGAACTTAAGCCAAATACTTATAAAAATGATGATTGGAGACTGTTTATTGACTCATCAAAAAGAAGCTTAAAAGCTGTAGTACTTCACAACACAAATCAATATGCCGCAGTACCTGTCGCAAACTCTACGGCAATGAAAGAATCCTTCACTAGTCTTAAAAAACTTCTAGAGGCCATTGAATACAAAACCTATAATTGGCTTACATGTGGTGATTTGAAAGTTTCATGTATGCTGCTAGGACAGCAGTCTGTATTTACAAAGAATCCGTGTTCCTTGTGCCTTTGGGATAGTAGAGATCGCGAAAAACATTACACGAATCATAAGAGGGCTGAAAGGAAATCACTTAAAAGAGGAAAAGGAAATATCATTGAATCGGACCTGGTTGATCCAAAAAAAGTATTGATTCCTCCATTACATATTACGAGGGTAGTTCAATAAGTCCTTAGAATGACCAACAGATGGCGCGCGAATCGCTCCAAATCATCTGTTTTCAGTCAGCACCAGTCCCGACTAGATATATGATGCAGTCACAGTCCACATCTTCTGAGTTTACGTGTTTTTATAACCAATTGAAAAAAAAAAATTGTTCGTTAAGAAAAATGGAAAAAAAACGAGTTCAGAGCGGTAATCAAACATTTTCATTTAAAGGGTTTAACTCCATATGAGATAAAAAATGAATTGGACTCAGTTCATGGCACATCTGCCCCTGCCTTAGCAACAGTTTATAACTGGGTAAATGAATTTAAGCGTGATCGTATATCAATAAGTGACGAACCACGTTCAGTTAGGCCCGTAGAAGCAAGTACTCCCGAAATCATAAATAAAATCCACGATATGGTGTTGAAGGATAGAAGATTAAAAGTGCGTGAGTTAGCTGAGGCAACAAGGATATCCATAGGTACAGTTGTTCCAATTCTACATGAAAAATTAGGCATGAAAAAGCTATCGGCAAGATGGGTGCCGCGTTTGCTCTCAGCTGAGAATAAACGCAATAGAGTGGTCG
>NC_046664.1:143993137-143995465 GCF_010883055.1 Belonocnema kinseyi | reverse complement strand
AACGTCTGGAAATAGTTGCCTGGGACACATTTAGTTGTTCTGCGAGCTGTTTTTGCGTCTGACCATCGTCTTCATCCAGCAAAGCCTGCAATTCGACGTCCTAAAACGATTTCGATGGTTTGCCGCGGTCAGCGTTTCTTACATCAAAATTGCCACTTTTGAACTTGTTAAACCACTCATTACACTGCGTTCGACCAAGAGCATGATCTTCGTAAGCTTCGACAAGCATTCGATGAGATTCTATCGCCGATTTACCCAAATGGAAACAGAAAATTAATGCTCCCCGCAAATCGTTGTTTGAAGGCACGTATTTCGACATTTTCAAAAGCGAAAAAAATCACGATGTCATATGAAACTTGAAATGTTTGGTATTGGATATTGTTGACAGATGACAATACGCCAATTAACACAAATGGTAAGTTCCGACAGTGCCTACAAGTGTGCCTACTGGCCGCTAGATGGCAATACCGGTTTCATATGTATACACCTGGTAAGTTCCTAAATATGAGTCAGTAAAGTTTCATCTAAAAAAGTTAGCTAATTACAAAATATATTTTTGTTTTCATCAAATAATATTAATTTAAGACTGTTGGAACGGTGCGCACAAAAATGGCGAAATCCATGATGACAATTCAATTTTGAGCTTTTAAAAATGCACTGAGAATATTCCCCCGTCACCCAAAGGGGTACCATAGTTGTAAGATATGCGCTAGCAGTCTGATTTTTTGAAAAAAATTGGGTAAAAGCTAAAAAATTAGAGTAAAGTGGTTAAGAAAAATATCCGAATGGAGACTAAAGCGACTGACAGGTGTTTGGCGCTGATTGATCAACGTTACATGATCGTACTACTAAGCATGTGCACTGTCGGTAAAGTTGGCTGCTCTTGGTAGGAATTTTGAATTAGAATAAAAATGAGATTTGTGTTCTTTAAATTGTAATTGTTTTTGACATGTCTCACTTGGCTTTGGAATACGAAAACTGTGAAAAGCGATAGAAGGATGCCGCCGTGAAGTCGCTGAAAATAATTGAGAATAATTTTTCAAATTAAAAAATCTATTATTTATTCATTTATTTATATATCTTGTTGTATGTAACGTGCAAAACAAATATGGAAATAACGCATTATGTAGAATCGTATGACTAAGATAAGTATCATACAGCCTATTCTCGCTTTACAGGAAGCTAATAATAATCGCATAAATTTCTTATTGAAAATAAAAATATCTGCAAATGTTTGCAAAAATTTAAATACATTACAGGCACTTACTTTTTACAAACTGCTTTCTACGCCCTGATTCGCAAAGATTCCTTATTCTTAGATATCGAGACAGTGCACTCAGAGAGATTCAATGCAAAAAATTAATTGTTGTATTATTACAACTATTACACATACACACAAAAAAAGTCAAAGTCCACGGAGGCGACCTTTGGGGTTCTATGGTTTTTGGGTCGCTGATTCTGAATCGTTTGTCGGGTTTTTTCAGATCAGATCGCTTTCAAGGTCATTTGAAGGTCAAATGAAGAAAATATTGCTGAAAAAATCTGAAAAAATTCAGACATAGGTTTTTTAGCATGCTGAATCCGAATCCGGTGTCAGTTGACCTTCATTTGTTCAATATCAAGGTAATTTAAAGGTTAAACCAACAAAATAACCTCAAAAAAATTTGTAAAAATTTATATATAAGTTTTAAGAGTCGTAGAATCTAAATCGTAGGTCATTTTGATTATATCTAGTATTTTCAAGATCATTGAAATATGAAAATAACAATTCTCTGGGAGTCGATCCAGGTGATTATGCAGGAAGTGCAATTTGTATGACATCAGGAACCCTATTTTTCCAAAGTTCTTAATCATTTCGGCTACTATAACTTTATAATTTTCACTTCTTTTATTTCCTAAAATGTTTTTCACAACTTCCTTCAAACTGAGCCATGCATCCCTTTGAATTTTTTTCATTGTCCTTGGAAATTTATCATCTTGTAAAAGTCTCCTTATTTCTGGACCATCAAAAATCCCTTCTTTCAACTTGGCATCAAATTTATATTGAAACTTCTTGTCCAAGTATTTAAAACATCGACTATTTGCATCTAAGGCTTTTACAAATTGCTTCATGGCTCCTAATTTACGAGGGTAGTTCAATAAGTCCTTAAAATGAAGTATAAAAACAATTTTTTTGTTGGTAAATTTTTTTTTTATTTTTCAACATAATCTCTTTAGAGCTCTATGCACTTGGTCTATCGCTTTTCAAGTTTTTTTAATCCTTCAGAAAAGTGCGTTTTCGGAAGTTCCTCAAAATAAGCACTTACAGAGGCAATGACGTCTTCGTTG
>NC_046664.1:143990439-143993037 GCF_010883055.1 Belonocnema kinseyi | reverse complement strand
AATGATATTATTATAATTATGTTATATCATAATAGTCTTATTTATATCTTCATCCGCATTTGAAAGAAATTAAAGAAATTGGCGATTTTGGAATTCATCTCGCTTGGATAAAAACTCAATTATTTGATTGAAAAATTAATTACTTCGTTGAAAATGTAACTATTTTAAAAGAGGCCTCTTTTCTATCAAAAGTTCAACTACTTTTTTAAAATTTTTATTTTTTTGATTTGAAGGTTCATCTCTTTCGTTGAAAATACATTTTTGAAACTAACAATCAATACCATTTTTGGTTATGAAATCATGTGTTTTGTTAAAAGGTCGTCTTTCTTTGTAGAAATTAAATTGTTTTATGGAAAATTTATACGATTGATTATATGATTGATTAAAAATTAATCGTATATATTGGTTAAGTTGGAAAATCGTTTTTTTTATTATCGTTTCGTTTTTTTTCTTGTTCAATTCAATTTTGTAACACAGTTTTTATCTGGAAATTGTACTATTCCATTTTTGGTTGAAACTTTATTTTGTACATTGTATTGGTTAAAACACCAATTATTTGAAAGAAAATTAATTTATTTGGTTGAAAAGTAAACTTTGGGTTGAAAATTGATTTATTGTGATAATTAGATTTTTTTCCTAATATTAAAAAACTACAAAATAAAAAAATTGCCTTAAAATCGACCTGATTCCTTTTTTTTAATTTTTAAAATCTTTTCAAATACTCACTTAAAATTAATTTTTCAAACTAAAAAATCATTTTCAATTTTCTTAGAAATCACAACAATTTTTGTTATTGTTTTTAAATATTTTACAATTCTTAGAAGCTTTTTTTATTAAATCTGCAAAAATCTACATAGTGTTTCAAATAATTTCAAATAATTTCAAGTTTTAAATTAATTTTGAATATTACTCTAAATTAAAATTGTAGCGTTCAAACTTAAAATTTAGCTCATTACAATTTTAACAATTCAAGACTTTCTATTTCGAACCACTCTGTTCAAATTTGTATAGTTTTTAATAGTTGTTTATAATGGCTTGTCCCAGATCTGAATTATATTTTTTTTTCAAAAAATCTCTGATCTAATTCAGAAATACATACAATTGCTTTGAAAAATTTCCTGTTCCAATTCAAAATCAGGAAGAAATTAGAAAATTCAAAATAGTTAAATTTTCAAACATAATTAAAAAACCTTGTTAAGAAAACGTATTTTTTTACAAAGTAGTTCAACTGTTAGTGAAATAATCGAGTTTTAAACCCAAGGAGATGTACAGTTGATATTTTAATCAAACAACTGCATTTTTGACCAAAAATGATACATTTTCAACCAAAAAGATTAAATTTCTAAAACAATTTTAATTTCCAACAAAATACATGAACTTTCAACGACATTATTTAATTTTAAAAACAAAAAGAGTATTTTCACCTAAAAATTATGGTTTTAATTTTTAACAATATAGTTGCATTTACAACAGAACGACTTACAACCAAAAAATATTTATAGTTGATAATTCAACCGAAAAATGTAATTTTTAATCAAAAAGTATAAAGTTTCCATAAAACAATTTAATTTCTACAAAGAAAGACGACCTTTTAACAAAACACATGATTTCTTAAACAAAAATGGTATTGACTAATTGTCAGTTTCAAAAATGTATTTTCAACAAAAGAGATGAACCTTCAAATAAAAAAAAAATAAAAATTTAAACAAAGTAGTTAAACTTTTGATAGAAAAGAGGACTTTTTCACAAAATAGTTACATTTTCAACAAAATAGACTATTATAATATAACATAATTATAATATTATCATTATTAATATATACATACATATATATACCATTTTAAAATTTTTTTATATAATATTAATATTTATATAATTTATATTTTATACATGAAATAACATAAGCTCAAAATATACGCATATCAAGAGGCGCGTGATCTATTCAAATCATGAGAATCGTTAGCATCGAAATCTGGAAGTATTAAAATCCCAAACTCCTGAATTTATTTCAAAGCAGTTAGCAGATAGATATATAAATAGAATCGCCGAAGTGCTCCGACCGGCAATCGTGCACCTTCGAGTTTTCAAATTCAGAAGAGGAGAAATGGGTTGCGCGCGCAACTCAGTCATTTACAGCGTCTCCTACTATATTCACACGGACATAGCCCTGTCATAGTATTGGAACACATCTCGTTTCAGATCTGGGATCACTGGGCCGGTCTCGATGGTCGCGTAGCTCGATGGGGGTTCAGCGAAGAGACCGTTGAACCGGGCAGAAACTGGGCAACTGGCCGGGGGTGGGGTGGTTACCTCCTGGAGGCTGCTTGAACTGTAGTCGTCGTGGCACGACAATTGGTCGGTTTGGCACACCTCGGCTTGCCTATCCAGCAGGGTTAGGACTGGGCGCGGTCGACGCGGTGATGTATCGGCGGGCGAGTCACGCTGTATCGCCGAGACGAAATTCTCTCGAAGTATTCTGCGAGACCCCGAACGTCGTTCTCGGGTGTGTGGTACCTTTTTTCTTTCTTCGTTGGTGCAGCTTTCATCTACGAAAAAAAATCGACGCCAGGATATATGTTGATCGGAGGGGGGGGGGGG
>NC_046664.1:143973612-143990339 GCF_010883055.1 Belonocnema kinseyi | reverse complement strand
AGGGACCGCTTGCTGTATTTTTCCAGCAGAAAATGGAAGTAGTTTGGAAGTAGGCTTACCTTCGAAGATGTCTTCTCCGGGAGTACAACTCACAGTAATTGTGGTGCAGATCACTTTATTTTTCACTAGGGCTCTTTGCAGTTGCGTCGTACTCGTATTCGAGGGTTTTCTGCTTGCTTGCTATCCCGAGCCCATTTTCAAAGCAAAAGCAGCGCCTAAGGAGAAGAGGGGCCTTTTTTTATCATAGGTCTAGATACAGGCCTCCCCCTCCACTCATTGCGTTTGCAAGGGCTGGTCAGTGTTCCCTCTTTGTCACTCTTGGCCGAGTCTCCTATTCTCTCTCTCTCTCTTTCTAGCTTGTTGCGTCAGGGCTAGCGGAAGGGTTAGAAACGCAGGATGTGAGCGGGGTAACGAAGCCTCCTCTTTCCTGGCGCTGTTCGTATTTTCTCCTGATTTTCCGAGCCAGGGTGGTTGGTGGCCGAGGAGAGAGCAGGAAACTAAGTGTCTTTCTGAAAGTGAGGGTGAGAGCCGTGCGTGGGAGTGACAAAGACAGCAATAGTCCCGGGTCCTTGAAACTGCAATGACCTCCGGTTTTCCCGTTATCCGGGCGGTTTGTGTATTACAATTGCACAGGCCGGAACGTGTGCCTCTTAAGGAAATCGATCCAAACTAAAATATCTGTCCTGTAATTTTCGATCGATTTCTTCTATCTATAGCACTTAAGGTGCGTATAACAAATACGCGATTTTTCCTCCGTCTAAAAATCCCCCAACGGGAACAGAAAAATATACAAATCCTATTCCTCTCCATCGACTTAGTAAAATTTAATGAAAGCATTTATTAAATCTATTTTTCATTATTAAATCTTTTTATAACTCATAAATTCGAAAAATATTCAAATTTTTATTTGTTTATATTTATGTTTATATATTATGTATTTATATTTATTCATATATGTAACAAAGAAATCTAGGCAAATGTGTGAATTTAAATAATTTTAACTCTAGAGAGACATTGTTGAATTGGTGAGAATTAAAATTTTAGTATTTACATTCCGCATGAAGGAATTAAAGCAACTTATTACACATAATTTGCGAACTTATCAGAAGGAATTAAATAAAATCATAATATGAACACTTCTGAGGAATAAAAAATATCTGTGAGGTACGTTACCGGTACAATTAGAAGGAATTAAATATATTGAAAACACGTTCTCTTTGGGAGAATAGAAAACTGTTTGGCGATCACTATGGAAATAGAAGTAAATAAGTTTAGGAGGTATCTTATTCTTATTGTGGCATTTTAGACAGATGGAAAAATCGCACATTCAAAATAATAGAATAATCTCCACTTTTGCGCTGAAAACTGAAAATATTAATGTTTCTCTATTCTACGCTCATTACCGGGCATCAACAGTGACTAATGTGCGTTAATAATTTCACCCTCTTCAAATCATTTAAATCTATTGAAATCAACAAGATATTCATTGATATAATTGATTCATTGAATTATTTAATTAAATTAATTAAATTATTTAACTAAATTACTTGGATTAATTAAATTAATTGATTGAATGATTTATTTAAATCAATTAAATTATTTTATCAAATTAATTAAATAATAGTAGTAATAATACAACAATTAATTTTTTGCATTGAAAATCTCCGAGTGCTCTGTCTCGATATCTAAGAATAATGAATCTTTGCGAATCAGGGCGTAGAAAATAGTTTTTAAAAAGTAAGTGCCTGTAATGTATTAAAATTTGTGCAAAAATCTGCAGATATTGTTATTTTCAATAAACAATTTATGCGATTATTATTAGTGTTCTGTAAAGGAAGAATAGGCTGTATAATACTTACCTTAGTCATACGATTCTACGTAATGCGCTATTTCCATATGTATTTTGCACGTTACATACAACAAGATATGTAAATGAATGAATAAATAATAAATTTTTTAACTTGAAAAATTATTCCCAATTATTTTCAGCGAGTTCACGGCGGCATCCTACTATCACTTTTAACAGTTTTGCTATTCTAAAGCCAAGTAAGACCTGTCAAGTAACAATTACAATATAAAGAACACAAATCGCATTTTTATTCTAATTTAAAATTCCCGCTAAGAGCAGCCAACTTTATCGACAGTACACATGATTGGTAGTACGATCATGTAACGCTGATCGATCAGCGCCAAACACCTGTCAGTCGTTTTGGTCTCCATTCGGATATTTTTCTTAACAACTTTACTCTAATTTTTAGCTTTTACCCAATTTTAAAAAAAAAATCAGACTGCTAGCGCATACCCCACAACTATAGAACCCCTTTCGGTGACGGGGCAATATTCTCAGTGCATTTTTAAAAGTTCCAAACTGAATTATCATCGACCACTGGTAAGTTTGGAGTGTCTCATGGATTTTGCCATTTTTGGGCACACCGTTCCAATAGCCTTAAGGGCATGTGACACAGCTAAATACCTATATTACCGACCTCACTTTTTCAGTTCAATGAATGTTTTTTTAAACCTAAGAACTTTTTTTGTAAATAAAATATCGAGCTGAAACTTTGGAAGATGTATTAGAGTACAATAAAGTACGTTTAGGTACTGCATTTTGGTAGGAACTTCACTGAAAATTATTTCATCTTTTTTCTGAACCTCGACATTTTTGGAACGTTCGAACTTTTTTTATACATAAAATATTGGTCTCAAACTTTGAGAAATGCAAGAGCCGAAATAAAACTACGTTAAAGTACAGAGCTTAATAATAATATGTGTAAAAAAATACTTCAACAATCAATTCCAACGACATCAACCGGTAACGTTGTACACGAAAATACGAACTCTCTAGAGCCTCGTCTAGGGGCCGCCAGGTTTCGTATTTTCGTGTACAACGTTACCGGCTGATGCCGTTGGAATTGATTGTTGAAATAATTTATTTTACATCTTTTATTATTAAGCTTTGTACTTAAACGTAGTTTTCTTTCGGCTCTTGCATTTTTCAAAGTTTGCGACCGATATTTTATGTATAAAAAAAGGTCGAACGTTCAAAAAATGTTGAGGTTCAGAAAAAAGATGAAATAATTTTCAGTGAAGTTCCTACCAAAATGCAGTACATAAACGTACTTTATTGTATTCTAATACATTTCCCAAAGTTTCAGCTCGATATTTTATTTACAAAAAAAGTTCTTAGGTTCAAAAAAACATTCAGTGAACTAAAAAAGTGTGGTCGGTAATATAGGTATTTAGCTGTGTCACATGCCCTTAAAGGCATATTGATGCTAAATTTCTGAAGGTATTTTATTAAATTCTTTTTTTAGTTTTGTCTCTAAAACATGATATTTCACTAATGGGACCCTTTAAATATTGAAACTAATGTATAACTTAACTTATAAATTGTTAATCTTAATTTTAATCTCTTCGAGGCAAACTCAAGAACACGGTGTGCCCACTCCCATAGAAAAGTGGTGAACGGATTATAGTAATTGCTACGTCCCCTAGGTGGCGCTCGTGTGAATTCAGAATTCGAAATAAACTTCAGCAGATGATATAAGTTCTATCGTTTGCTCACGTCTGCTCAAGTTCACTGTAGCTGCAAGAATTATATTTTTTTGCGTGATGAACTTGGATTCACAATGGATTTTCACCGATAACACAAACTACAAATGGAACCAAATAAAATCGATCATCGATCAAATGCAATAAAATGTTAAAGTCTGTTGGAATCGTTCTGATAGAACGAACAATCAAACGTGAAAGTCTGTTGGAATCTTTCTATGATAGAATGATTGCAACAGACTTAAACATTTTATTGCATTTGATCGGTGATAGATTTTATCTTGTTCAATTTTTGATTTGTTTTTTTGGTTATTATTATTCATGTATTTATTTCAGAAAGAGAAGTCAACATAACCTACAAATTAGGGTGAGAAGGGAAGGAGGGGGTTGTTGCTGTAGACATAGTTCTTGCTACGTCCCCTAGGTGGCGCTGATCTCACATTTTGCCACAATCTATAAGTACCCCCCCAAATACATTAGAGTGGGGACACCGTGCTCAAGAATATCAACTTTCTCATGCTTAAGTTTTACAGCTGCTTCTTGATCAGTGGCGGATTTACATAAGGGCACTTTGGCACGTGCCCGGAGGCGCCCACAAATTAAATAACCCAGTATTTTTTCTTTTGCACCTTCTCGAAAAATCAAAGAATGTGATCTTCATATTGATCATTTAAATAATACAACTCCTTGAGGAAATGTAATAATGAATTGAACCGATAATTTTTCAATTATAATTATGTATAATTAGGTATTAAAAACAACTAAAAAAGTAGAGTTTTCCAATACAAAAAGAATTACAGTTGATTAGAGAATTGTCAGTACCGCTTTGTTACTCAATCGATATTTTTTCTTCGAATTGCTGAACCAGTGCCTATACCGGTGCAGAGTGCGATCGGGACAATGTTTACATTTTTTAAGATAAGCAGAATTGCTCGCTTCGACGTTCGACTTTTGTTTTTACGAGTCACAACAGGTGAACATCAAAAAATGAACATCATTCAGCAGTTACTAAGTGAACAGTGCACATGTAAGGAGCTTGCATCTAATTTCTGAGTATAGTGTAAACAAGAATTTCCAGTATTTATTTATTATTATCATTATTAGTATTATATTAGTATTATTTATTTATCCTAGTAATATATCACTTTTTGTATATGAAGAAACTCAGAAATCAGAAATACAATAAATATATTGTCGAATAGGCTTTTGAATTCTTTACAAAAGGCCCCCACACTCGTTCGTGCGCAAAGGCCCTTTGGGTGCATCTGGTCCAGACGTCGGCCCCATGCATTCTTCGTAAACTGCTTCCATAGGCAGCTCAAGAATATGATGAGGACATGCAAGATGCAACAACTTTCGACCAATTTTGCGTTCCAGGATTGCAAATGTGCCATTTGATTGCCCAGAGTTCGAGGCAGTGGTATCAAAACACATACCGACAACTTCTTCCACAATTCCCCATTCTTGTAGTCAAGTAATGATAGCAACTTCTTGTGTTTCTCTAGTTTCATTTTCCAGTTTCGGAGTTTCTAATAATTCGTTGACCCCTGCATTTAAAATGAGGACTGGAAGTCAATCAAATTTTTTAATTTTATTACCAAGAGTTGGGAGGTGCTACCCATCCAACTGAACTATTATTTTTGATTTTCCTACTCCAAACTTGGTTTTTAATTCATCGGAAATATTTTTTCTACATTTTATTCTGCTTCTCCTTATAGTTTGCCTACTAATAACTGTTTGCTCTATATCGAACCCCAAACATTTTAAAGTTGCAGCCAAAATACGGGCAGCCTTTCTATCACTTATTTTTGTTCTATCTACATGTAAGCATATATCTGGGCTCATTCGTTTTTTTTAAAGATTACTAAATGTAAAACTATTTTTCGCATCTTCTACGTATGTTTTGTTATTCAAAATGTTGGACTGATCGCTGACGTTCAAAAATTCATCTTTTTATGATGCATAGTTTTTTGGATCATTGATATTAACAATGCTTTCATTTTCACATGAATGATCTAAAACAAAAGTGATGGAATTTATTAAGTTAATTTTTAAAACTTATTTAGGCGGATGAAAATAAACAAATAAGAAATATATTAATTAAATTAGTTTAAATCCACTTCATCCTAAGTATTTTTTATGATAACTTTACAGAAAAAAGTCTAAAAGTTTTAAACAAATTTTGTTTAAAATTTTTTAAATACTTTTTAGTCTAATCAAAAATTTTGATCATGACAGTTTAAAAATATATTTGATATCTAGTAAAAAATTGAATTGACATTTTGTAATCTATAAACAAAAAGTTTTTTCTATTTTTTGAAAATTTTCAGTGTTACAGAGCGTATAACTTTTTAAATTTTCATCAAAGTTAAAAACACGATAATAATTATTTGCAAGTATATTTCTCACGTACCAGAAACTTAAACAAAAATGTCTAAAAGTCCTTTACAAATGTGGTTTTAAATTTTCAAATGCATAAAATGCTTTATTTTATTTTTTTAATCTGTCAAAAGAAGTTTTTCAAATTTTTGGAAAATGTTTTAAATGTTGAAAAGCTTTACTTTTTTTAAATTTGCATCGAAATTAAAATCTACCAAAAAAAGTTTTTCCTGTTTTTTGAAAATTTTCAGAATTATGAAGAGCGTATAACTTTTTGAATTTTGATCGAAATTGAAAAGTCGATTATGATAATTTGCAAGTACATTTCTCATACTAGAAACTTTAAGAAAAATTTTTAAAATACTTTTTAGTCTTATCAAAAAGTTCGATTATGACAGTTTCAAAATATATTTTATATGTAGTAAAAATTTAGATTCAAATTTTTAATCTACCAAAAAAGCTTTTTCTATTTTTTCTAAATTTTCAAAATCTTGAAGAGCGTAAAACTTTTTAAATTTGCATCGAAATTAAAAACACGATGAAAATTATATATAATTATGATCATTATAATTATGATATAATGATATAATGATGATAATTATATATTTATCACGTATCAGAAACTTAAAGAAAAATATCTAAAAGTCGTTAAGAAATTTTGTTCTATATTTTAAAATGGTTTAACTTTTTGATTTTTGGTCTGATCAAAAAATTTCATTATGATTGTTTGAAAATATATTTGACATATAGTAAAAATTTTGGTTGTAATTTTTTAATCTGTCAAGAAAAAGTTTTTCATATTTTTAGAAAATTCAAGTTTTTTAATCTACAAAAAAAGTGCTTTCTATGTTTTGAAAATGTACAAATTGTTGAAAAGTATTGGGAAGCATATAAATATTGTAAAAATCTTACAACAATTGGAAATGCCAAATAATCACGACATCCTTTTTCTTGCTGAGCCACCTTGTCAAAGGCTTCTTTATGTGCAGGATCAAATAAATTTTTGAGTTCATCTTTAAAATCTTTTTCTCTGAATTGTTGGTTAACACTGAACGTCAATCGATGTTTACTTTCTCCTACCTTCACCAACTTATCGAATAAACGTAATAACTGTTTTATTGCGTCAAATTTTTCCCTAATTGGAATACTTGCTTCATTCCAAGATGCAAAACATTTTGCGATCGTATTTTTTGCACTTTCACCTTTAGATTGTTTGAATGCTTTGCGGTGATGAAAAAACACTTGCAAAACTTCTATTTGAGACGGTAATTTTCGTCCGGAAAACTGTTCTTTCGTTTCTCCAACCAAATAAATTTCCGTATCATAATTTTTGTCACGCATTTTTGCCATAGTGGCACAAGATTGAACACGTTATTTTACTAACTTTGTTCCGTTCACGATAAGATTTGAGACATCAATGACTCGTTTGAAGGAAAATCGGGACTTGAGGTGAAAATTTCAATACTGTCCTAATACCGAAGTCTATACTTCAGGCTAAAATGTATCTCATTAACAATGGAATATGGCAGAAAGAATTCTCTGCAGAAATGCAATAAGATTTGGCTAAGGTATAGAAATAAGGAACTAAATATAATATTTTCTGTAAATAGTTGTAAATAACTTTTATTAGTAAGCATAAGATTTTATCAAATATATAGGCTTGTAGGTGGAAGTATTGTAAGGAATGAAAGTCATTTAAACCCTTAAGGGCACATTATGAATAAAGAGGATTTAGGTCAGGTGGTTGATGAGGACTCAGGCGAGCCTCGAGCTTTAACAAAGGAGCACGTCAAGTTCGCAAAGTGTAGCTGTTGCACTGCTGCCGCACTGCCATGCTGAACCATTGACGGCACCGTGAATTCTCTATGTTGAGTAGTGAATTTAGAAAAAACTTTGGAACAAATGCGTAGTCCTATTAGTTAATATTTTTCAACAAAAAAACTAGGCATTTTCTATTTTCATGTAGCCTACAATATTTTTCAGTCTAATCGCAAAAATTCGAAAATGTCTTTTTTTGGACCACCCTACTGTGCATACAATGTAACAACACTTTTATAATAATATTGGCGTCACTATGGTTCAAAAGACTTTACAGATTTTCACAACCATACATTTCGGTTTTGGGTTTCATACAGACAAGTCCTGGATAGAAAAATTAAACCTTTGCGGAAAAACTCTTGCGTATCACAAGATTGTAAAAAATAGTTGCTTGTATATGGCATCTATAAAAAATAACAAACGATCTAACAATTCATTTTCAAAGTTAAGTAACGGCTTTTACGTTAAGTTAAATTACTTTATTTTGGATTCATTTACTCAAATAGGGTATGCAATAGGGTGGTCCAAAAATGCATGGCACAATTTTTTTGCATGCTAGAGGGTTACGCCCCCCCCCCTCATTTTTAAATGTTTGTAAAAATGGGACGGGAAAGTATGGGGGCCTGTATAGAATTATCCAACGAAGAATTTCATGTGTCAGACATATAAGTTTGACACTTCTAACACATCCCCACGAGTACCTGAAAACTACCCTTAAAACCAAAAATGTGAATTCTTCATGAAATCGACCTTTTGAACAATGTATTCTCGTCTTTTTTATTTACAACTAATAATATTCATCTAGTGGAATATTTATTAACATTGGTTAACTAATTTGTTATTGTTTAAACAATATATTCTTATATGTATTATATATAATATATTCTTCAATTAAGTTCTATGCCGCTGCTTTATATAGTAGTGTTTACTGAAATAGCTGATTAATAAACTGAATATAAACAGCAAAAAGGTTGCACTATTCATTTTTTGTAGCCCTGAGTTCCCGTAAATAATATTAATTATCGTAAACCGGGATTAAGCAGCACACCCTTGATTCTGCATTTCTAAATGCGATATTTGCATTTTCTATGTAAAATATATATAGACTTGAACGAAGCATTGTAAAGCTTCAGTTCCAAAACCTATGAAAAGCAATATTGCGTTTTAATTACAGAATTAGGCGTGCCCTGCTTTTTCCCTCATATGCGCCGCTTAACCCTGGTTTACAGTGCATTTTAAAATTAATAAATAGTACTTTTCTTATACTAATTCTGTTTTTTTGATATCACGTGAAGAATAAATAAAAAGTGTTCAGGTTTTTAACTAATAAAAAGAATTTTGCGTTGAAAAGAACGTCGAAAATGACGTTATGTATACGTCAAAAATGTCCAAAACGACGTCAAAAACTATCCTAATTTTTGACGTCGTTTATGACGTCGTTTTTTAAGTTTCTTTTTACGTCCTTTTCGACTTTATTTATGTCGTCAATTTTGACGTTGTTTTTGACGTAAAGTTTTTTCAATAGGGGCACGCAGATGATTTTTCAGGAGAATGAAATTGTTTGATTCGCTAGTGATGAGTGTCTTATTTTACGGAGCGGAGATGTGGGGGTGGAAGGTAAGTAAGCAGGTGAATAGAGCACAGAAAAGGTATGTAAAGTGGACACTGGGGTTGTCAAGGAACACGCTGAACTATATTATCAGGAGAGAGGCAGGAAGAGCGAGATTAGGGATTATAACTAGAAGTCAAGCGTGGAAATATGAGGACAAATTTTTGGAAGAGGGGGGGGGGGTAAGCTGGTTAGGACGTGTTGATAGGGGGAAGGAGAATAGAAGTAGGAGTGCGAAGATGGAGGTGGAAGGGGAAAGGTATTTTAGAAGGAATGGAATGGAAATAAGAGATTCAAGGATTAACGGGAATAAGGTATGGATTATGCCAAGGGAGAGAACGCAATATTTGTGTGAGAAATGAGAGCAAGGAAGTCAGGAACTTACAGCGAGAATGACATGCGGATGCATGTGGTGTTATAATAAGTTCTCGCTTTTAAGAGAGAATAGGATGTGTAAATTGTGTGGGAAGGGGAATGAAAAAGTGGAGCACTGGTTGGAGGCGTGTGAAGAGGTGGAAAGGAGTGGGATAAGCATGGAGGTATTGTTGCAAGAAAGGGCGGACAAAACGACGTGTCCAAATGACAAGGTTCCATCTCGGCAGAACCAAACAAAAGGTTCCCTACTTCAGAGGGCGTTGGTGTTCCCAATACTATTTATATGGGATTCTTAAGCTTCCATGTTTCGCCACCCGAGATGGCACCTTTTTATTTCGCCCTACCGAGATGGCACCTTGTCATTTGGGGACGTCGAAAAGGGCAGTTGAATGGTTAAAGGAGGTGTTGAGTAAGATGGATAAGAAGAGAAGGAAGGGGGAAGAGAAATAGGCAAGGAAAGATTGTAAATAACAGAGGAAGAAGATGTAGGACAACTGCAAATATTGTAAATAGTAGATAAGTATTAGGTGATAGACGTGTAGGCAGAGGCTAACAATGCGAGGCAAAGCGAGGAAATGGCGTCACGCGTGCGAGGCGTGGCGAAACGAGGAAGGCTAGGCTATAAAAGCGAGTGGCTTAGAGGTAGGGTGTGGATGAATGTTAGTTCTCAAGAGATAGTTGTAAGAAAAGTCTGCAAAAGATGTAAGTGAAAGAAAGTCAATTTTTTAAGGCCAGCAGGCCGAAAAATAAAAGTTTATCTATTATCATTTTAATAGATTTTATGTAATAAGTTGTTATAATTCCTTCATGCGGAATGTAAATTCTGAAATTTTAATTCTCACCAATTCAACTGTGCCTCTCTAGAGTTAAAATGATTTAAATTCACACATTTGCATAGATCTCTTTGTTGAATTTTTTAAGACGTTTAAATAAATTATCAAAATTTTTAACAAAATATAAATTTAAATATTTTTCGTATTTATGAGTTATAAAAATATTTAATAATGAAAAATAGGTTGAATAAATGCTTTCGTTACATTTTACGAAGTCGATGGAGAGGAATAGGATTTGCACATTTCTATTCCCGTAGGGGGATTTTTAGACGGAGGAAAAATCGCGTATTCATAGGAATACAAATTCTTAATTTTTCTGAATTCAATGCTTGTTACCGGGAATCTCTTGATTTTATTTTAAAGCAGATTGAGATATAAATAGAAACGCCGAAGTGTTCCAACCGGCAATCGTGCACCTTCGAGTTTTCAAATTCAGAAGAGGAGAAATGGGTTGCGCGCGCAACCCAGTTATGTACATCGTCTTCTACTATATTCACACGAACATAGACCTGTTATAGTATTGGAGTATACCCTGTTTCAAATCTGGGATCACTAATTTTTAAAAGGAGGGGATTTTTAATAGGAGGAAAAATCGCGCATTGATAGGAATAGGAATTCTTAACTTTTGCGAATTCAACGCTTGTTACCGGATGTTCCTTTCCAAGCTCTTGGAAGGAATTGATTATTCTATTCGCTCCTAAATCAACCCCAGGCCAATATCGTCCAATTTCGTTAGCTTTTTTCTTGTTCGAGGTGATGAAAAGCTAATTTACAACCGACTTTCGTGGTATGTGTAACACAACCATCTTTTATCTCTTGCTCAGTTCGGTTTTAGGAAAAGAAGATCTTGCGCTGAGAACCTTGCTATCCTGTCAACCAAAATTCTATATAATTCCATATCTTGCAAAAACGTTTATTCCAAAATTAATGGTGAACTAGTGGGCCACCGTCGCAAGTGTAGTAGGTTTTCCACAAGGCTGTATCCTCAGCCCCATAAATTACTCCATCTATACTAGAAAAATTTGCCTACACGTCCCTGAAAATTGCAGCATCGTTGAATTTGCAGATGGCATTGCCATACTCTGTCGATCTGCTGATCCAACGATCTGTATTCGATCCCTACAACAATGCCTTAATGCACTTGCAATCTTTTTAAAGCAAAGAGGTTTCGAGGACTGTCCTGAAAAGACCAAATTGGTTCTTTTCGATAGACGGAATATTGGTTACTCTAACCTAGCATACACTCTATCATAAAATGACATCCTTTCACCCCCTCCATACATATTAAGTTTATCGGCATTATTCTAGACTTCGAATTCTCTTTCCAATTTCACTTTCTATACTTATGGGATAAAAATAGGAAAATATTGAACATCTTAAAAGTTTTTACGGGCACCTGGTAGGGCGCAGAATTAATCATCCTTAGGATGGCCTATATCTCCCTCATCAGAAGCAGTTTGGAATACGGATAACATGTCTTTAACTTCGTGTCTCATAAATACTTTTAAAAAATTGAAAAGATTCGTAATGTAGCTCTAAGATTAGTCATCGGTTACAGGGACAGTACCACTATTAACGTTATGATGGGAGAATAATGTGAACCTCTATTCAAAAAAAGATTCTGTTTTTGGGCCAAATATATGCCATTAGAACCTTCTCAGACTGAAGGAACCGAATGGCGCCTCTACAAAGCACCCGTACAGACCGCGTTGGGTCCCCGTTCGGTTCCTTTTTTTAAAAAACTCGAAAAAACAGCAAATTCAACATTTAAATAGTTGAAATTCGGATTCCACGTTAAAATTCCCTACAGAAGGTCAACTATTTAAAAGTTGATTTTGCTGTTTTTTCGAGTTTTTTTAAAAGAAACTGAAAGGGGACCCAATGAGGTCTTTACGGGTACTTTATAGAGGCTCCATTGGGTTCCTTCGGTCCGCCAGGTATTCCATGCATTTACTTCCTTGTTTTCCCCTCAGCAGCCAACGATGTGAAGTTTACTGGTGGTTGAGTCTTCTTCTTCTTATTCTGCGTTGGCACTATAGCTGCTTTACTAAAAGCTTTGTATATCTGGCCATGACCAAGTTGAGGAAGTGTGTGCTCCACTGAGTCTGAAACATAGAGTCGGGCAGAACTCAACTGCGCCAACTCACAAGAGACGGAAGTTACCCCGGTTTCCGGACATACGTAGCATCCCAGGAAAAAAGAATCAATTGAAAAGACGACTCTGTGAATTGCGTATCTGTCATTTACAGATACAGAAAGTTAAAACAGAATCGGTTAGGGACTATGTGAATCGGTCATTTTTTCAAACAGCTTCGAATCTGCCATGTACTGCAATGACCCTTTCAAGCAAGGTCATATTGAACCGGTTACCTTCTTTTTGAATTAGACCGACTTTTTTGGGGTTAAGCTGCCACATTTTACATGATTTTTGAAATTTATAAATGATTAAAAGATTAAAAGAAATCATGCGCAAGTCTACTAGATTTCATTTGCTATTTCAGTTATTAGTCTCTTACGGCATATAAGTTAGTCAAAAAAATTATAACGTCTTAAAGTCTTTAGAAACAAATGGGCGGCAATTTGGAATTCCAGTGACAGATACGCAATTCAAAAGCCTTTGAAACCCATTAAACATAAGTGAATGGATTTTTGTTTCCTGGGAAGGCGGCAAAATTCAAAATTTAATGGGAAGGCCGCTCTATGTGAGGGGAACCCTTCGATAGAAAGCCTCCCCCCTCACAAGGCGGCCGATGTAAGATTGAAGTGTATTCAGATTTTAAGATTTGCTTTCTTTAAGAATTTAAATAATTTACTGGCAATTTCAGTGGATGGGTTAGTGTTATATTTTTTCATGCAAGGCTCGCGTTCAAGGCATAGTGATGATTCGCATGCGGCATAGGGAGACTATCCACTCTCCAGGGGCAGTGGACGAAGAGAACCAGGGTTTTTTAACTGAATTTATAGTAACGCTGGGTAAAAAGAACACCCTTATTTTTTCCTAGTTCTGTAAGGTAATTATGGAAAATTTGATCGAGAGTTTTTTGGGCAAAGCCGAAGAAGTCAGAGAAAGGAAGGGGGATATTGAGAAAGGAGACTCCTTTGGCTACTGTTTTAGTTGCCACGTCTACTGCTTCGTTTCCTGGTATACCTTTATGTCCAGAAATCCATATTAGGGAGACTACGCATTTAAGTTTCTATAGAACTGCTAAACGATTTTTAATAATAAAGATCAAATAATAATTTATGGAAGCAGGACATTTATTGGCAATACTCTGTAGAACACTTAGTGAATCCGTGAAAATGACTGATCTAGAAAACCGGTTAAGGATAATGTAATCTAGTGTATAGAGTATGTCTATAGCTTCAATCGAGGTTATTGTTTCACGTATTGATTTTTAACAGTTTGTATAAAAGTGGATGTATTCCTGGAACTCAATGTCTACCATATCTCGAAAGTCCTGTGTAGGGGAGTGGCTTTTTTGGATTAGTCGACCTATTGCTGTGTTAATGTTTGGGGAAAGTAGTAGGTCTTCGTATAAAAATTCATATTGAGGGTGTATTTTTGATCTACGGATCCGAAGTTTAAAATCTTTAACATTCTCAAATGCAATTTAGAAGGACATACCGGTTTTTAATACCGCTTTTAGTG
Source organism: Belonocnema kinseyi (assembly GCF_010883055.1). Lineage (NCBI taxonomy): Eukaryota > Metazoa > Arthropoda > Insecta > Hymenoptera > Cynipidae > Belonocnema > Belonocnema kinseyi. The sequence goes on along the minus strand of NC_046664.1, from coordinate 143,976,124 downwards.
ATTCTAACGCGTTCAGATAGGGCTAGTAACATATCTGGAAGTGGATGATTAAGGTCTGAGAAGATTCTAATGGCGTATTTTTTAGCCCAGAAACAGAATCTTTCTTGAATGGAGGTACACATTATTCTACCATCCTAACGTTAATCATGGTACTGCCCCTGTAACCAACGGCTAATCTTAGAGCTTCATTACGAATTTACAAACTGCTCCTGATGAGGGAGATATAGACCATCCTAAGGATGATTGAATCTGCGCCTCACCAGGTGCTCGTCAAAACTTTTAAGATGTTCAATATTTTCCTATTTTTATCGCATAAGTATAGAAAGTGAAATTGGAAACAGAATTTGAAGTCTAGAATAATACCGATAAATTTAACATGGATGGTGGGGGTATAATGATGTGACTTAATGGTAGAGTGTATGCTGGGTTAGAGTAACCAATATTCCGTCTATCGAAAAGAACCAATTTGGTTTTTTCAGGACAGACCTCGAGACCTCTTTGCTCTAAAAAGATTGCAAGTGCATTAAGGCATTGTTGTAGGGATCGAATACAGATCGTTGGATCAGCAGATCGACAGAATATGGCAATGTCATCTGCAAATTCCACGATACTGCAATTTTCAGGGACGTTTAGGCAAATTTTTCTATTATAGATGGAGTAATTTATCGGGCTGAGGATATAGCCTTGTGGAAGGCCTATTATACTTGCGACGGTGGCCCACTAGTTCACCTGTAATTTTGAAATGAACGTTTTTGCAAGATATGGAATTATATAGAATTGCGGTTGATAGGATAGCAAGTTTATCAGCGCAAGATCTTCTTTTCCTGAAACCGAACTGAGCAAGAGATAAAAGATGGTTGTGTTACACATACCGCGACAGTCGGTTGTAAATTAGCTTTCCCATCGCCTCGAACAAGCAAAAAGCTAACGAGATACGACGATATTTGCCTAGGGATGATTTAGGAGCGAATAAAATGATCAATTCCTTCCAAGAGCTTGGAAAGGAACAACCCGGTAACAAGCGTTGAATTCGAAAAAATTAAGAATTTGTATTCCTATGAATACGCGATTTCTCCTCCTATTAAAAATCCCCTCCTTTTAAAAATCAGTGATCTCAGATTTGAAACAGGGTACACTTCAATACTATCACACGTCTATGTTCGTGTGAATTAGGGGGTAGACGATGTACATAACCTCTTCTGAATTTGAAAATTTGAAGGTGCCCGATTGCCAGTTGTAACACTTCGGAGGTTCTATTTATATCTCTATCTGTTTAAAATAAAATCATGAGATTCCCGGTAACGAGCGTTTAATTCAGAAAAATTAAGAATTTGTATTCCTATGAATACGCGATTTTTCCTCCGTCTAAAAATCCCCCTAGACACATAAAATATATTAAAATGATAATAGATAGATAAAATTTTATGTTTTGGCCTGCTGGCCTTGAAAATTTGACTTTCTTACACTTCCATCTTTTAAAGAATTTTCTTACAACTACCTCTTGAAAACTAAAATTCATTTACACCTTATCTCTAAGCGACTCGCTTTTATAGCCTAGCCTTCCTCGCTTCGCCACGCCTCGCACGCGTGACGCTATTTCCTCGCTTTGCCTCGCATTGTTAGCCTCTGCCTACGCGTCTAACACCTAATACTTATCTACTATTTGTAATATTTACAGTTTTCCTACATCTCCTTCTTTCTGCTATTTACAATCTTTCCTTACCCATTTCTCTTCGTCCTTCCTTCTCTTCTTATCCATTTTACCCAACACCCCTTTTAACCATTCTACTGCCATCCTCCATCCTCACATCTCCATCCTCACATCTCCGCTCCGTGAAATAAGACACTCATCACCAGCGAATCAAACAATTTCATTCTCCTTAAAAATCATCTGCGTACTTCTATTGAAAAACTTTACGTCAAAAACGCCGTCATAAATAACGTCGAAAAGGACGTAAAAAGAGACTTAAAAAACGACGTCAAAAACTGGGATAGTTTTTGACGTCGTTTTGGACGACACTTTTGACTTATGCATAACGTCATTTTCGACGTTCTTTTCAACGCAAAATTCTTTTCATTAGTTAAAAACCTGAACAGTTCTTGTTTATTCTTCACGTTATATTAAAAAAACAGAATTAGTATAAGAAAAGTACTATTTATTAATTTTAAAATGCACTGTAAACCAGGGTTAAGCGGCGGATATGAGGGGAAAAGTAGGGCATGCCTAATTCTGTAATTAAAATGCGATATTACTTTTCATAGGTTTTGGGACTGAAGTTTTACAATGCTTCGTCGCAAGTCTTTGTATATTTTATATAGAAAATGCAAATATCGCATTTAGAAATACAGAATTAAGAGTGTGCTGCTTAATCCCGGTTTACGGTCATTAATATTATTTATGGGAATGCACGGCTACAAAAAATGAATAGTGCAACCTTTTTGCTGTTTATATTCAGTTTATTAATCAGCTATTTCAGTAAACACTACTATATAAAGCAACGACATAGAACTT
>NC_046664.1:143952002-143973512 GCF_010883055.1 Belonocnema kinseyi | reverse complement strand
AGAAAATATTGTTTAAACAATAACAAATTATTATAAATACGCGATTCTTCCTCTATATAAAAATCCCCCAACGGGAACAGAAAAAGTGCAAATCCTATTCCTATCAATCCACTTAGTAAAATTTAACGAAAGCATTTATTTAACCTATTTTTCATTATTAATTCTTCTTATAACTTATAAGTTCGAAAAATATTCAAATTTATATTTATTTATATTTTTATAACACAAGCCGAGAAAATTTGACAAAAGTCAAAAGCCAGAAAACAGACCAAACATATCCGAAGGATTTCAATGCACTGAATCCGAATCCGAACTCAAAATTGCTCCTGTATGTCAGGTTTTCAAGATATCCTAACCTAAAAGTGCAAAAAACGCGTTTTTAGCTGTTTTTGAGGTTATGTAACTGTACAAGAAAAATTACGACCACAAAGCTAATATGGAATTTGAAAGCACTAATTTTCCCCTTTCAAACCTACTTGGATTTATTAGGATATCTTTATTTTTCACTAAAATATTGTAATTTGAAATTTTTTATTTTAGCGTTTTAACCCATTAACGCTGAGGTGTTCATATCTATACAACGCATTCTCTATTGCTGACGGTACGATATTTTTTCTTCAAAATATTACCTCAAGGGTTTTCGAGGTTGCCCTTTCTATTGCCGGTGTCAGTTTTTTGTTATAACCCCTAGAAGATCCAATATGGCGGCCACAATTTAGGCCTTTAAAAAAGAACAAAGAATCCCGCACAAAATACCAACAAAAAAGCGTACAGTCGTTTGGAACCAAACTTTGCACATTGATAAAACAATAAAAAACATGGAACCCGTGTCTTTTCATTTCTACAGAAGCCGTTTTCTAAGGGTAGAAATCACCCCTAACAAGCCACAAGCATGCTAACCCACCTGACTCTGGGAACAGTAAGTTTAGTCGCATATTTCTCTTAGAATAATGAAGTTCGATGCCACAAGTGGGTTAAACCACCTACTTGCTGATCCACCTAAACCCAGAAATCACCCCTACCAAATCATAAGCAGGCTAACCCACCTAATCCTGGGAGCAGCCAATTTAGTCGTTGATATTTCGTGAAATAATTGAATTCCACACTACAAGTGGGCTAACCTTGAAATGAAAATTTTCAATTTAGCGTATTAACACATGAACGCTTAGATGGTATGCCATTGTCCCTTGAAAATGTTATCTGAGGGGTTTTTGGGGGTGCCTTTTCGATTGGCCCAGTTTTTTGTTATAACTCCTAGAAGAGCGAATATGGAAAACAGTTAGGGCTTTAAAACAAAAAAAATTACTATTATGATTCATTTAATATTGTAAATTTACTTAGGATTTTCCAGCTTACTAATAAGGCAAAACTCAATATTTTCCAGCCACTCACGGCTGGCCTTCGAATTGTCCAGCTAAGCAAGGAAGTACTTAATATTTTCCAGCCAATTAAGGCAAGACTTTAGATTGACATATATAATCCATAATTTATTATAAAATTTTCATTTTATTTGTACATTTAGCTAATAAATGTTTCCCAAATATAAATAAGAATAAAATATTCCGGATGTTTGCTCGTTTTACTTTATCAGACTTATGTTAGTAATGATACGAATTCGGAACAGCGCTTTAGTACTCACTATCCTTGTCGAATAGCACGTGCACACATACTTTATAAATATCGCTGGTAGAAATAACAGAAGTTTCAGTATCTATTTTTACTATTTTCCGAATCATATTACAACGTCTATTGAACAAGTCTGTAGTGCTAATTTTTTTAACAAGTGTGTACTCACTTTTAGTACAGGGATCTGCTATAAAATTAACCAGCTGTGTGTAAGACTCTTTATTTAATTGTGCGAAAGAGTTGTCAGATCGTTTATTGCCTTCCATCGATGACACATGCAAGCAACTTTTTTTCACAATCTTTTTATATGTAACAGCTTGTTCGGAGAGATTAAATTTTTTATCCAAATTCTATCTACTTGAGATGCTTTACCGAAGTATCTTATTTTAGAAATTTGAAGAGATTTTTTAACAAGGGACGTACCTATTTGATTATGAAAATGTTTGACAGTATGTGAACAATGCTGATGTAGGGCATGCTTCAGAAATAACATACTGTCTTTAAGACTAGTTCGCCGATAAATTTGGTTATGAATACCTTTAGCAATCACCATTTCCATATTCAAAGCTAAATTCATTATGAGCCCAAAGTGGACCCCAATGATAAACACTACTAGCTAAATGCAGAAGTGAATGTACGTTATAGGTCATGGCTGCTTTAGAATAAATAAATTTAGTTTTTGAGACAAACTCATGTAACAATTGGTCGACGAAGTCTAATTCAAAAGTTGAAATTTCTTCTTTCATCAGTAGATACATAGCTTTGACGAATAAAGCCCAATGTATGACAAAATGGCTCGGCAATACATTTGATAGAATAGGCATATTAAAAAACAAAGTCCAGTTTTCCCATTCTCGCGCTTTCCAAAATTCTTTTTCTGTAAAGGAACGAGTTAACCTGACAATTTGATGGGTGGCTTTAATATTAATCAAAGCAATATCAATTTTAAGAATCATAGTTTTGGGAAATAATCCTCCTTTCTTTATATTTCCATACAACATCGTAGCAAATGGTTTAGCTATTCCGCTAACCAAATGCATACTGTCGGATCCATATCCAGATAAAAAAGGAAAGGAAATCAGATTTATCAATTGAGGTGGATTCTTCACCCCAAAAACAGGTTTCCTCGAATCAGATGCCAATCTCATATGCTCTATAGTGTCCTGAATATTTCTATTCTTTGGAACCTTATTTTGCAAAGGATACTTAATATTTCCTGAATCCCGAGAATTAGCTTTATTCGGATTCTTAACGCACTCCCCAGGATGGAGGCACTGATTAAATCCATATAATTCATTAAATTGGGTAAATCCCTAAAGTGGAGTGCGAGCTATAGAATCAACGCAACAGACTTTAGTAAAAACTTTGACATTAACTTCTTCGTCGTTTATCTTGCAATGGACTCCTTTCGTGCAAGAGCATTCATATTATTTACGAACGGACCGAGGAAGACATTCATATTTGGCTTGTTTTTCCCAAACCAAAGACCAACGAGAATTAGCTCTTTTCTTCTAGTGTGCATCAGTAATTCGTTTACCATTACAAAAATCGGCCAAAGAGAATATGCTGAACTGCTGAATAACTGTACCCAATCGGTGTTAAAGATTAAAGTAGTATAGTTGTGTTTGTCAGCCGGACTTAAACATTTTACAAAATCGCGGTAAAGTTTACCGTCATAAATATCCGGCATTAAACCTTTTTTGTAAACTCTTTCGCTGACAACAAAAGTATTATATTCACTATTTGTCTCGATCAACTTTGATATATGTGAAGATGCATCTAAAGTGACAAAAAATCTTTGTATTTGTAGTCTTTAACCTCAATATTGATTTTGCATACTTTGCATTTCAGAAAGTGATCTTTTTTTCTAAATTTACCTATGTATCCGCCACACTTATGACATGTCGCATGAAGTTCCATACTATTTTTCGGGTAAAACAATTTGTCGATTAAATACCTGGTGTTTTGTATAATATGGTACGCAAAATCACAGTTAATTAACATAAATAAATCTGTAATTTCGGTCAAGGACAAAGCATGAACAATTGCATACTTTACAATCATAAGTATTATTTCACTTCGATTTTTGTTAACTGGAACATTTACTGGTTATTAGATTTCTTCATTGTTTACCATGTCATCAAGCGATGAAAAACACTTCTTGAATGGAAATTCGCCACTTTCAGCTAAACCTAAACCATCCTCATCATTTTCCTCCAATGCATCCAAAAAGAAATTCTCCTCATCAACTTCAACCTGAAATGTTAGAAAATGATTTAAACGTGCTACCGAAATCATTATTGAATAATACATACGTTTGAGTATCAGCATTGTTAAAAATTAGGAAGCGTCAAGAATTGGAGGCTAACAAATATTTAATATTAAGGCCATGTGATGAGTATAACAGCTGATCAAGCCAGCCCTGAAATCAATATTTTTTCACCCATATTGAAAAATACAAGTTAAAATAACGGGGATATTTTTTTCGGGAAATGTTAATAAATATTGAAGGATCGTTTGTGGCCTTGCAAAGAGTTGGAGGAAGAAAAAAGTTTATTTATCCAAATAATGATTATCGACGGACATACTTAGGTTTTACAGCAGAAGTTTGACTTTTAACTTTCTCTGACGGTAATCATGCAGTCTGTTTTACCCATAGACCCCTAGAAGTTCGAAGTTGTCTCCTCGCTGCGCTAGTGCTGCTTTGACACAGCTGATACCAGACTGATACGTATGTCAGACCAAATATGTTTATTTGCATTTCAAATGCAAACATTAGTTTTTGCATTATTGGTGCATAATGTTCGTGAGCTATTTTTGTTGTTTTGCCCCACTTTGATCAATATAAACCTCATAACTAGCCCATCTACAACATTAAAAACTGCTTGCAGGGTTTGATGACAGCACGGTCGGTATTTCTCCAAAACAGTAATTAAAAAAAAACTTTTTTCACTATTCTAATTATTTTGGACCAGAGACATATCCTTGCATGCCTTCTATTTATCGTGGCAAATTTTTAACACCATATCTTATTTTGTGTGGACGTAAGTTGGGAAAGAAAACTTCCACTGGTATTTTCTTTAAAAAAAAATTCTCAAAATTTCCACCGGAACAAAGTAGAAACATGGACTTTATTATCTCCTCTTTCATTTTCCAAACTTTCAGAGTGATATCTCATTTCGTTTAGACGTAAGTTGGGAAAGAAGAATCGAAGACCAGGTTTGGTCACGTGACCCTCTCGTCACATGGCCTTAAGATAAAAGATTTAAGACGGATCCCAACCAATTCAAGTTTTCTAAGCGGGTCTTTGTACCAGGTCATCGTTCATAAATTATATGACGCATTTAATTTCTATTATATTTGGTGTTAGTTTTTTTCTGTTTACTAGTCTTACATTAATATTTAAAAAATATATATCGGCAGAAATTATTCGTGCGACCAGCGCGAGTCCTAGGGAAAATTACTGCTGACTTTCAAACATGACTATTCGCTCAAAAAATGAGCCAGAAACTTAAAAAAAATATTGCAAGGCTCATGACATTCCACGTCGAATTACATCTAATCGTGATATCTCTGAAGATTCGAAGAAAATAGACAATCTGAGAAGTTTTCAAAAAATAAAAAAATTTATTGAATTTTGTACATTGAATTTAACTTGTGACTTGTTACTTTTAATTCTAGCCCATGATATTTGAAAAATATTTATGTTTTCTCGAGATACGATTTCACGCATTGGCGTGAAATTGACAGCTAGCCTGGTGGGTGATTACAAATACAGTTACAAAGGCACAGACAGGGCATGTCAATTTGTCTGCTTTTTTCTCCATTTCGCAACGTATTTCGTAATATTTGGGGAGACCATCATCAAGAAGTGGGCCTTTGGAAACCCGTTATGTCTCGAGAATTCTTCTATTATGTCAGAATTGTGAGTAAAAAAATAAATTAGCAAACGATTCTAACCGTTCAAATGCTGTCGTCTGCTACCCGCTGATTTCTATCTTTCGAAAAATTCATATTTGTCGGGAGAATAATAATTTCCTCAACAAGTTTTTTGATTTTTCAACATTTAATTGATCCGAGGATCTCGCAAAACACCGGGATATTCGACAAGTTTTCTTGCTTTCGTTTGCAAATACTTTGGAAAAAATTGCAAAAATTCAGGGAATTTCTGTAAGAAGATCTTCAAGTAACTCTCAAGAATAACAAAAACTGTCATACAGTCAATTTTAGTAAATTTTGTTTCTCAAGCCACTTTTTAGTCAACTTGTTCACAGATAAAGTCACTGAAGTCACTTTTCAAAATAAAAATATCACTATAGTAACATTACTTTCAATAAGCCATGAGTTAATACTATTGAATTCATGAAATATCTTAGTGTATTTTCAAAAATTTCTAAACAAAATTTTTTTAAAAAGCATAGAGTTTAAAGAATTTCAATAATTTTAACGGGTTTCAAATGATATTAAATATTTTATGACATTTTTGAATATTTGAAAAAATCTTTGCGACTTTTCAATAGATTTCAGTAATATAACGTCATTTCAAAAAATCAAAAATATTTTAGCGTATTCTAAAAACATAATCCGAGACATTTTAAAGAGCTTTAAAAAGTTTCGAGAAATTTCAAGGCTTTAAGGATTTAAAAAATGTTAAGGAATTTAAAAAGATTTCCAAGAATTTATAATTAATTTCAATAGTGTTCTAAAGAATTTCGTGGAAGTTTTCTACACGCAAAAAAATTCTTGACGCGAACGAGTGAATCGAGAATATATTAAACTCAAAGAAAGTGTCCGTTTAGATTAGGTAAAACGTTTAGTTAAAAGAGTTAAACATTTAGTTACTTTATGTAAACTGTTTTCGTAAATCAGTAATTTGACAAAATTGCTAAGTTGGAGAGTTTATTATTTTCGACAGATTATGTGTAATTTTATCATCTTTAGATTTGAAAAACAATTTAGTTGTTATAGAAATATTTTAACTTACAGTAGCCAATCTTTGGTCTGGCATCGCGAAAATGAATTTCCCTGAAATCCGTATAATGCATTTGGAGGTCAAGTTTGTTGTTTTTATCGCGTTTCTTGATATTTCAATATAGTTATCACCTACAATTGAAACAATTGTAAATTATTATTACCGCATCATAAACTCTATTTAATATTAACATTCGCGCACATTTCAAGTTGTGAAAAGCGTTTAATGGTCCAAAGGAAATCTGAACTGTCACTGTGCCCGATTAGACCGTCGCCATTTTATTTCGCTGCTCCCACAATGCACCAGCGCCCTTCCGATAATTCCTTCAGACACCTATTCTGAATATCCCTATTACAGCTATACTTATCAGAGGTTTGACTATACAATATCCCTGGCTCGATCTGGCTTCATATTGAGGGCGTTCACTCGCGTAGCCTTATGAAGCTTGCGAGCAATTTTTCTAAGCCCGTTCCCTTGGCAGTGGTTTCGCTAGATAGTAGATCCAGGGATCTTTCTCAATTCCTTCGTTCGTTTTCAGGTAAATGTTTAGCTATAATGGGGAATAATATCTCTGCCATAGCTTAATTTTTTACGGTGTATATATAGAAGGATTTTACAGGATCTATAAGTAACAGGAACGCCGGAGCTGTGTGGGCTGGGTGCGCGCAGCCTTCCCAACAAAATTTATGTACTGATATTATAAATTCTAGACTATACTAAATTCGAAATTATTTTTTAACATATTTTCGGTGAGCCCGCCCATGAAAAAATTGTTTCGACAACCCTCACAAGTATAAATGAGGCTTTTAAATATTTGTATAGACTTTAATGGATATTACAAGATTTTCGAGGGTTTCAATTATTGTAATGCTTGTTGAAAGCTCTCAAGGTATTTTAATACGTTTTCCTATTTCTCAGGAAATATAATCGGATTTCATACAATTTTACGGGATTTTATAATATTTTAAACGATTTCAAAGAATTCCTTTAAAAATGGCCTGGGAAAGTGAGGACAGGAGAAAGTGTTGAATAAATAATATGGACAAGGAATGAAACAATAATGAATTGTGGGGGCGGGGCGGGTTAGAATAACATGAGACGAGTTCTGTGAGAAATTATGAAAGGGATACATTTGAACTACTTAATACGAAACGATTTTTTGTAGGCGCGCAGTTCCTACCTTCACTATTAATTAAATCGCAGTTTCAAATTTTAGACTATCCTTTCCTTTCTTTCAGAGCACTAAGAGAAAAGTTGAGGTTGCGAAGTTCGAAGCGCAAAAACGACAAAATAATAAAAGTTTGAAAAGACACGATGCACTCATGAAAAACCGAACTGGACTTGATTCTGCATCATCGGTATTGTCAGAAGGCGAAGAGAGGGATGTACTTGAGAATAATCATTGAGATAAAAGCAACGGCAAGTATGTACATTTACTTTCTAATCATTCGTATTCTAATTTTTTTCCAAAGTTAATAATTTCTTATTTAGTTGAAAGACAGGATAATTTTTCAAGTGAAGAAAACAATGGCAAGTATATCAATTAATTCATAAATTATGAAAATCATACTTATTGGTGCAAATTAAATAATTCATTTGTTTCTTTTTTCTTTAATTTCACATGTCTGTATATTTACAGAGAGTTCAGTTTTAGAACAAGAACAGGAGAATAATTTAGATCAAGAAAACCTTGGCAAGTACTCCCGTTAACTATCGAATCATCCATACCCTATCTTAATACTGGAAAAGTATAAAAATGTCAATTTCTTTAGAAATATCATATAATTACGTATATTTTTAGGAAATTCATATTTACGCCGAAATGAATTGAAAGATGCAAAAATAGCTTTTAGGACTGCTGATAGAAGTATAACAGAAGGATCTGTCGATACTATTCACATTTCAGAAAGTTTCGATTTAGGTGGAGATGACGGTTGGTAGTACAAATTTTGTTGAACATAATATAAGCTAAGGGAATCATTACCAATTTGAAAAAAATGTTTTAAATTACTTTACCTTAAATATGAAAAAAACATTGAATTAAAAAGAAACTTCTATACACAATTGAGGCACAGGACAACAACATTTTATATTAATGAAAAGTCATTGAGCTTGAAACAAAACATCCTAAATTCTTTTCTATGTTTGCTGTATTGATAAAAAAATTATTTTAACTTTGCATTTTTCGAATTTCGAAATAATTATTTTTAGAGCGCATGGGTCTACAAATTCCTCTTCAAATCCCCTCAAAGCCATTACCAAATACAAGTTCTGGTGTCAGAAATATACAAAGGAAACTAGCAGATTCTGTGGATAATAGTCTACGGAGAAATGACGGACCAGAAAATTCGACAAATTCACGTCGTCCTTTGAGTGTCATTGCAAACTATGAGCGTTTGATCCTAGGAGAAGAGGTTCGCGTAAGTATCTATGATATCATCAATCCTCTACTCTAATAACGGGTCTTAAAGTTCAGTCCTAATATTCCCTATTGTACCTGATATTCACATGTTGTCTCTGAAGTCCACTATTTTCAATATTTGGTCCTGATAGACGCCTATATTCAGTCAATACCCCAATTTTCTAAATTTTTTATAAAATCAATGCGTCTAAGCCTTGCATTTTTTCTATATCTTAAAATATCTTAAAATATCTTCTTTATTATATTTTAGGACAGTAATCATCTTCTAAGACCCATGATTGTCTCTTAGAAAGTGTTTCTGAAATCATTCTGAATTACTTTTAATACAAAACATTTAGGTATAAATATATTTCAATTGATAATTAAAAAAACGTAACTAAATGAAGTTAATTGATTTGAATTTAAATAGTTTAAAATTGTAATATCGGAAAAAAGATTTTTAATCCAAGTTTTTCATAATGATACCGCTAATGTTTTGATTATTTAAAGTTTAAAACGGCAAAAACTTTATAAATTTAAATTAAAGCCTTGGAAATAACAAAAAATTGAAATAATAACGAAGTTTAAATTAAAGTTGTAGGTTTCAAAATAACTACAAAATCACTCATAAATCTGTTTGAACCTTAAAACATTTTACTAATAGACGTAAAGTAGAAATCAAATATCCCATTTTTGTAAAAAAAAAAACGGGTACCCTTTAAGCGTGAAAGCGTGCCCTATAGGAATAAAAAAGCAAAATATGTGCTATTTATATTCTCTGGGAACTGCGAGACCTGTAATAATATTTACGTAATAATATTTTCATTTTAAATATTTGTATCCAAAAGGTATACCTTGGTCTAAACTATCACGTCCATAGAGATGTTTGAGAATGTATGCAGCGAAAAAACGACTCTAAATTTGTGAGAGATCTTTCTCGGATATTTTGGGGTACGGAGATTCTGAAAATAAATGCCAAAACCAGTCAAAAGTAAAGCGCAGTAATGAAAATCACAGTACAATAAGAAATAACGATAGAGAAGAGCTGACACCGGAAAAGGTTGCGCTTGTACAAGGTATAGATTATGAATCTTTAAGGTCATTTAGTAGAGTGTCACGTGACCAATTACATAGTTAATATTCGACCACTTTATAATTTGATAAATCTAAAAATTGTGCCGAAATTTGAGGAAATAATTTTAAATATATAGGGACAGTCTAGCTGGCCCCTTTTATGTTTTATTTTTTATTTTTTGCGTTCAAAATTCAGACCTCTGAAATTGTAACTTCGTAATTATACAAATAGTTCCTCTGTTTATGTAGGATTTCAATTTCAAATAGTTTGATTATTTACAAAGCCATAACTGAACTATGCAACGTTTTACTTTCAAATCATCAATTTTTTAGACTTTATTTATCATTGTGTGCAATAAGCAGATTTTTCCTTTCATTATAATTATAATAAACGAACTTTTCATTATTTGCAGATTTGGTATAGGAATAAATAATTGAAGCTGGTGTGACTGGGCTAAAACGTAAAGCTAGAATGAAACTAGTAAACAAATATTTTACAGACAAAATTAACGAAGTAAGGAGGAGACTATAGTGTTCACCAATTATATTTTTCAAGTATATTCCATTGTTATTTTAAGTTTATTATGTTCATGGAGATAAATAAAATGTAAAGAACCGAATTTCATTTTCTTGCACGAATAATTTCTAATATACCCTTCCCGATCGCTCAAATTTCAAATTCCATTTTCAAAATGTAGATATTTTACAATTCTGAAGCCAACAATCAAATTAAATATAATAGACATGGGAAACAATATATAAGAATTCATGTGGGAAACCACATAGGAACATATATAGGAAACTATATAGGAAACTGCATGGGAAACTATATAGGATCCGGTCTCAAATTACAATATAGTTTACTATATAGTTTCCTATATAGTTTTTCATATAGTATCCTATATAGTTTCGCATGCAGTTTCCCATATAGGGTAATACTCATTTTGGTGCTCCATATATACAGATGAATCTTTTTATGAAAGCATCAGCTACAGTGCTAGCAATTTGATTAGGCATTGGCACCGCTTTGCAAAATTTAGTAAAATTATTTTGGATAGTCAGAATGTAATCATTTCCTAACGTAGTTGGTGGTAGAGGGCCTACAACGTCCATAGCAATTTTTTCAAAAGCTGTGCTCGGTGTATCTGTAATTATTATAGAGTTCTTAGTTTTAACCCTGACTAACTTTATTAATTGGCATTGCAAATATTGTTGAATAAATCTTTGAACATCAAGCTTCATATTAGGCCAATAATATTTTTGACGTATCCTGTTGTATGTTTTTATGACATCCTTATGTCCACCTATTGCTGAAGAGTGGGTTTCTTCTAAAACTTCTACTTTCTTTCCTTAGTGAGATACTGAACAAGTCCTTTACAAACTATAACTTACGTATTTCAATCCTTAAATGTTGAATCTAAAATGACTAGTATTTCCTGACAAGATACATAATTAATTTCTGCGGTTCTCGCTAAGCTAATTGATGTCAATTTTAATTTTTCTGCCATTGTTTTCAATGAATAAATCGCTGACTTTATATTTTTAAAATTTTAAGAAAGATTACTTTTGATCTCATCTTTAATTGGAAGGGCAATATGATACTGTTGACCCTTCTTGATTTCTTTTGTAATTCTACCTGTAAATTTGGAAACTTTGGCATTTCTTCTCGTTTCTGAAGCATTCTTGAACCGTTATCAAGTGGACTTTCTTCAGCTGCTAAAAAATAAGCATAATTGTTTTTCCTCATGCATAACTGATCACGGCATTCAATTATGTTTCGTCGTAAAATGTTCAGTTTGACTGAATCAGTTTCTTCAGGGAGAGGTTTGGGTGGAGGACGGGTAATTTCATTCTTACCTTAATATCGTCCAATGGATCTTCTATATCTAGAGTCAATTCAAAATTTTCGTAAATATCCTGTTCTTTTTCCTCTTCTTCTTCCCCTTCACAGAAAGAATTATAATCTGCTGCACTTTTCATTTAATTCGAATTCAGAATTGGAATCCGAGCTATCAATAATTTCTAAATCATTTTCTGTTTCTTTAAGGACAGGATCTTCACATTTTCCCTGACCTTTTCCTTCTATTACTTCATAATTAATTTCTTCATAGCATAGCAGGTCAACTGGATTTTGTTTTGCACAGGCTTCATCTAAAGATTCTTTATTGACGTAAGCATTTTCTTTTATAATATTTTCTCCGTTAAAATGTCAATTTTCCTCTTTTTCGACAGGATTCCTGGATAACGCTTCAGCGTTCACATTCATTTTTCCTGCTTTATAAACAACGTCGAAGTCATATTCCGCTAGTTTCAGTTTCCAACGGATTACTCTCGAGCAAGGGTCTTTAGACTTCTTAAACCAAACCAATGGTTTGTGGTCGGTCACAAGAGTGAATTTGTGTCCGTATAAATAAGGACGAAATTGGGTTACTCCATAAAAAATTGCAAGTGCCTCTTTCTCATAAGTATCATATTTCCGCTTAGTGTCACTAAGGGCTCGTGATCCAAAAGATATGGGCCTATCTTTTCCTATCACACCTTGGGATAATATTGCCCCAATAGCATAACTAGACGCGTCAGTTGTTACAAATGGTTTTGGGAAATCTGGACGTATGAGGACGGGTTCCTCGCATAATTTCGCTTTTAATGTTTCAAAAGCAATCTGTTGTTTTTTTCCCAGACGAAAGGTGCATCTTTTTTTAAGAGTTGGGTTAAAGGGCTAGTGATTTTAGAAAAATTTTCAATAAGCCTACGATAGTATCCTGCTAAACCTAAAAACTGTTTGATATTTTTTTGAGTTTTTGGGCCAGGAAAATTTTTTACGGCTTGTACCTTTTTTGGATCAGGGCGAACTCCGTTTTTGTCAATTATATGTCCTAAATATACTACTTCAGGTCTTAAAAATTCACATTTATCAAACTGTAACTTTAAATTGGCATTACGAAGTCGATTTCTTATTCCATGAATTTCCTCTCATGTTCCTCGAGGCTATCGGCATAAAGCACAATATCGTCTAAATAAACGAACAATTCTGTACGTTGCAAACCGGTTGAAACAAGGTCCACAAGCCTTTGAAAAGTAGCCGGCGCATTTTTAAGCCCAAAAGGCATCCGATCAAATTCATAGTGGCCATAAGGTGTAGAAAAGGCTGTTTTGTGGGCATCTTTGAGACTCATTTTGATTTGATGGAATCCCGATGCAAGATCAAATACAGAAAAATACTGGGCTCCTCCTAATTGATCCCGAATTTCACTTACATTTGGTAAAGGGCAAGAGTCACCAATAGTTTATTCGTTCAACATCCTAAAATCTAACACCATTCTCCACCGCTTATTTCACTGCGAGTCAACCTTTTTTGGAACGATCCATACAGGTGAATTGTATGGAGATTGGAATGGTTTAATTATACCGTTATGAAGTAACTCACTGACTTGGCGAGTTACTTCTTCTTTGTGAATCGAAGGAAAGCGGTGTTGACGTGAAGCGATGGGAATATGATCCGTTGTAGGGATATGGTGTTCAAGGACAGTTGTGGCTTCGAGTTGTTCATCAGGTTGTCAACATGTTTTAATTCTTGTGCCTGTGAGTGATCTAATCTAAGTAAACTTCTAAGATGTTTGAATCTGTCCTCATCATTGATATTATATATAGAACAAATTTTATCAATATTTGAGTCTAAGAGCATAAATTCATCAAAAATTTGATCAGGAGATTTTTCGATAAGAGTATAATTATTTGACCCATCGAAACTCGCAGATTGTTTTTTCATTTCCTCAAATTCTTCTAATGTGACTAGTGGTATCTTTATTTCTTTTGACTGCATTGATACGTTGGCTATTTTCACCTATGCCTTACCATCATTATTGGTTACTAAAGCATCACCTAAAAAAACACCATTTTCAACTAATAATCTGGGTACATAGCTTTCCCTTCTTCCTGGATTTTTAATTTTTACAAAAAAATCTGAAATAGATCTGGCTGGTATAGTTATAGTTTCATCGGTTATAAAAGGAAAGATTTGACCTTTTATTTCAAGTGTTCTTGTTTCATAATTAATTTTAACGTCATTATTTGAGAAAAATTCTGAACCTAGAGTTCCATCGTAATCTACGGGTGCCTCGTTCGGAATCACATTAAAAATGCTTAGATATCCAAAAACATTAAATCCAACTTGTCTTAAAGTATATACTGGATGGCTATTTATTCCTGTTAATCGAATTATTTCTGCTTTATTTATAGATAAAATATCCTGAATAGAATATTTTTTGATTAAGTTAGGCCCTGCACCTCTGTCTACCATCATGCACACAGGATTGTTTAAACCTTCAACAGTTAGAAGGACAAATTTTATCGAACTTCCTATACTTAGGTTAACTTTTGGTGTTTTAATTTCTGGATCTTCTTTATTGATTACAATGGGTGCATTTAATTCTTGGTAGCTGTAACCTCCCTCGTTGCACCCTGATTTGAGGGGGTTTCTCGCGTTTCCCTGTTTTAAATATCCGCGTTGTGTATTTTCTTGAGAAAAGTGTTTTGAGTTTTCGCCCTCATCTCTAATTCTTTGAAAGTAATTTTTTATAAAATGTCCTGGTTTGTGACAATACGCACAAGTATTATTATTGGAATTAAAATTTCGTTGTGGGGGATCAAAACGAGGCCAAAAATTATTTATTTGTCTTTGACCCTGATTCCAATTTCTATTATTATTTTGTCTTTGACCTTGGTTCCAATTTCTATTATTATTATTATAAATATTAGTATTTTGGTTGTACCGTCTTGATTGCCATTGACCCTGATTATCTCGTTCTTGCCTGGGGCCTGTGTAAGATGTATTTTGGGGCGGAGTCGAATACGGTGGACCATCTGCTGGTCGTAAATGCTAAGGGTTTCCCTGATTTGGAAACGTAGGGTACGGATCACTGAGGTTCGGTCGTTGACTTCGTTATTGGCTAGGCGGCTTTTTCCATGTCTGGCCTTGGAAGCTACGGTTGGGGAAGTTTTCTTGAGTCTGACCTAGAAAGCGACAAGTGGGGGCCGCGTGACCCCTCTTTCCAAATATTTGACATCTTAATTCTATTTCTTCATGTGCTATAGATATTTTACCTGATTTGAGTAATCCCTTATCATTGCTAATTTCTTGATTTCCAGTTTCATGAGATATTTTAAATCTTCCGTCTTCCCGTAATGCTTTTGTAGCTGATAACCTTCTTTCTCCCTCAATGGCAGCGTCTACCGTTTCTTTAAATGTCCTTTGTTTTTTTATTCTTGATTCTAACTCCGGTCTCAACCTGCGCAAGAAACAATCAGTAATGTCTGCAGCTAAACTTCCGTCAAAGGTAGGATGTGTTTGTCCATTATTGCACATTTTATGATTTTCTCTTCCTTAACTTGACAATTATTTTCTGTATTTTCGCGAGTTGTCTTGTTATAAAAAGATTGAAGTTTTAGTGAAGCGGCACCTTCAAGATTGAAATCGCGAATTTCTTCGTCTATTATAGTATTTTCAAAATCTGAGTTTTCTAAAACTGTTGAATTTATTGGGTTAACGTCATCAAGGAAGGCAGTTTCGCTTAATTGATCGTGATGAGTGGAATTACTTGAACTAATTATTACACTTTTATCTTGGTTTCCCACAAAATGTATTGGAAGCGTATTACTAAATTGCGATGCTTGTTTATTGATTTTCAAGAATTCAAGATTCGGAACACGTGGTACATTCGTACCAGAAAGATTTTCACTTGCTGTAGGCAATATTTGGGAGAAATTGTATTGAATTTTATTGGTTCGGTTTCTTTTAGTTGGGTCAGATAGTCCCTTATTTTCCTTTACTATTTTGGCAATTTCGGGACTCGCTTGTACTTGACTACGCGTAATTCTAATGTTATTTAAATCTGTCTTTGTACTAGTATTACCAGGCTTATTTGACATTTTTAAAACTATTAATGAATGTCATAGGACGAGTATCCATCAACCTTCTTGTTTGACAGATTCTTTCGTAAACATGTGTGTGTGTGTGTGTTTGTATTTGTGTGTATAAATTTAAAGAAAATAGTTGAATTCTCAATCAAGAATGTTCGTTTTAAACAGAAACAGATGAAGCTTCAATTATGAACTTTATATTTAACGAAAAAATGGGATGGTTCAGTTTTTAGTTAAAAATATTATTTTCAATTTAAATAAGTTTAATTAAAAGAAAATATCTGAGTTCTCTACCACACCAGAGTGTAATTAAAGATATAAATAAATTTTGAACCAAAAATGGAAAGTTAAATTTTCACTTCAATGAATTAATTTTGAAAAAATAAGAATTGTTCAAAAAATTGTTGAATCCTCAATCAGCAAGATGAATTTTCAAACAAGAAGATTAATTTTCTACTAAAAAAGACGAATTTCTAACAAAATCCATAAATTTTTCAACAATTAGTTAGATTTTTAACGAAAAAAGATCACACTTTAATTTAAAAATTTAATTTTTTACTAAGAATGTCATAGTTGAATTTTCTGTTGAAAAAAAATTATTTTCGACAACAAAAAAACGGTGCTATGAAAAATATTTCAAAGGAGATCGAATCCATTTAACATTAGGTAGGTTCTGCACTTCGAGTCGCTAAATTGATCAGGAAAGAAATTATGTTGTTTTTAGATTAAATTTTAAGAGAACTTTTTTTTCGTTGTAAAATAAATTCTATGTTCAAAAGATTACTTTTTCACCAATAAGATTAATGTTTTACGAAAAAGACGAATTTTCAAACAATTACTTGATTTTTAAACTATAAAGGAAGAGTTTATGAAATTTTTTGTTGCAAATATTCAACAATTAAGTTGATTTTTTTTCTGTCTGGACTGAAAATTGTTTGAATTCCACTACTTGGTTAAATTTTAAACTAATTGAAATTGTTTTTAGGTTAAACGACCTTTTAAAAATTACTTTTGTTGGTTGAAGATTCATTATTTTAGTTAAAAATTTATCTCTGGTTAAACACTTGAAAATTTTCTTGAAATGCAGTTTTTGGTTCAATTCAGCCATTATTGTTTTAGAATAATTATATTTTTTAGTTTTTGGTTGAAAATTTATCTACTTATTTTAAAGTTTAACTATTTTGTTAAAATGTTAGGTGTTTGAATGAAAATGTAACTATTTGGTTGAAAATTCGTCAGTTTTTTTAATCTGGAAATTAAACTTTTTCATTTTCAGTGTAAATGACTTTGTTAAAAATTTGGCTTTTTAATGAAAGATTTGCATTTACAACCGAATAGTTTAACTTTTAACCAAATGCTTAAATTTCCAACCTACAAATATAAATTTTAAACTGAATGGCCAAATTTACAATTAAAAAAGATTAATCTTTAACAAAAAAGAGTTGCATCAAAGAAAAAGAATTCCCAATGAAAACGTAGTGGTGAACATCTTAAAAGAAAGAATTTCAACAAACTATTTAAATTTTTAACCAGAGTTTAATTTTCGAACAATTATGTAAATTTTCAACAAAGTAGTTGAAGTTTTAAACTGAAAATGTGGATTTTGGATAGGAAATGTAACATTTGATATTTCAACGAATGCAGATGCTGCCAAGAGATGCATAGTAAAAATAAGGATACGAATTTTCAATCATAAAGGTTAATTTTCCACAAGAGATTCGAATTTAAAGAAAAAGTAGAAAAGTCACTTTTTCGCACAAAACATTAATTTATTTTCGGAAAAAAAGGATTGAAAAAAAATAGTAAATTTTTTAACCAAAGAGATGAGTTTTCCACTAAAACTATTAATTTTTCACCTAGAAAAACGAATTTTCAACAAATAAAGAATTTTCAGTTAGGAAATCAAAAAATGTGTAACAATCCTTATATTTTTAAGTCAAAAGACTATTTTTCTGTAAAATAGTTATAACACCTTTCCCCGCCATCTACCTCCATAAACCACATTTTTCACATACCTTTACCCCAAATGATAAGTTTTCAAGTATTTATTGGTTTAAAGTGTCATTTTTAATAAATAATTCCATTAATTTCAATGTAATTTGAAATACAATAATTATTAGTTCAATTTAAATGAAAGATTTTAAAGGGGAGACTTGACCAAGATTTTCAGGGGAGAGTTTACCAAGTGGCAACAAGCTAATTACGTGTGTTTTTCTACCTATAAGAAAATTTATTATTATAATGCGCGTGCACAAATTTTGCTAAATTGATTGATAAGAATTGTGGTTTAAAAATGAAAAATTCATTATTCAAAGAATATGATTATCATCAACGTGAGTTACAAAATTGTAATAAATGCTATTCATCAATATTAGGTGTAAATTAATTTTCAATAAAAAAAACCTCACTTCGAATAAAATAGTTCAATTTAATTTTCTACCAAAAAATATAAAATTTTTTAAAATCCTATGATAAAAGATTAATTACAGTTTCAGGTACAGAACACATCCCTTGGTGCCTTCTGTTATTCTATACTAATATTTTGTAACATTAATTAAATATGTATAACATAAAAAAGATAAGCTTTTGGTTTATTCTTTTCCATAAAAAGATAAATAGGCGCGCGCCATGGTGCCGCAAGACTACTAGTTATAATATAAAAAACACAAATCGCATTTTTATTATAACAGTTTTACCGACGGTACACATGCTTGGTAGTACGATCAAGTAACGTTGATCGATCAGCGCCAAATACCTTTGGTCTCCATTCGTATATTTGTGTTAGCCACTTTACTCTCATTTGTTATGTTTCACGCGATTTGTTTCGAAAAATCAGACAGCAAGCGCATATCCCACAACCATGGAACCCCTTTCGGTGACGGGAAAATATTATAAGTTAATTTAAAAAGCTCAAAACCGAATTATCAGTGACCGCTGGCAAGTTTTGAGTGTCTCATAGATTTTGCCATTTTTGTGCGCACCGTTCCAACAGTCTTAATACGTGAATTTTCCTCCATCGAAAGTTCCACCAAGGAATAGAAAAAAAGCAAAATATATTCTTTTTAATAGACTTAGAAAAATGTAATGGAAGCGTATTGAGAGGTATTAAAAAAATTATGGAATGCAAAAGAAAGACTAGAAAGGCAGAGAATAATGTAACCTCGAAGACGAAAAACCTAGTCCTTTTAATCGATCAGTTATAAATATAAAATAATTATGTTAATAGTATTAATTTGTAGTATTGTCAAACAATATTAGTATAATTCTGCTCAAGGATGAATTAATTTTGTTCACCTTACACAACATTATTGAATGAATTTATTATTATTGATCATATTATTAAATCTATAGTTTGTTTAAACAATATAAGATTTCATAATTGAAGTTACTCAACAGTTATGGCAGACAAAAAATTGAAATTTCCAAACTTATATTCCACAAAAACGAATAGATACTATGCATGTGCACATATTTTATCGGCAGATTAGAAGGAATTAAAGTGAATGAAAATAAAGCATGTAAGTATGGAATTAAAAACAAACTTGACTAGAAAATTTAAATTGGTAAAACTGACGTTTCACACGGCGGTATAGAAACTATGTAAGTACATATATTTTTTGGACCTATTAGAGGAATTAAATAAGTCGAAAATACAGCATGTAAGTATGCACTTAAAAATAAGCATGAGAGGTGTGTCTACACTGTAAAAAATACGTTTTAGAATTGCACTTTAAAGTGTAAATTTACACCTATTAAGTGTCACTTTAAATGCATTAAAATTACAGGTTAGAAAGAAAATTTCCGCATGTAGTGTAGAATGACGTCTCTTATACATTTAATTCTATGACTTGGCATGAATTCATACGACGTGCTGAAAATCACTACGTTCAGAGTGTGTAAAAAAAGGAGTCACGCTGAATATAGTAAAATTCCCTAAACTGGTGAAATTACGGACCGCGTATAAATTTCTATTTTATAACGAAAATTTCTCCACTTTATAGTGATTTCAGATTCGTCCGTATAATATTCCACATTTGTGTAATTTTCGCGATAGAGCTTTTTTTCGCTCTTTTGTTCGCGTGTTATGAGCGAACGTACATTTTATATTGCAAACTTTATTGTACACTTACGGCGAAAGCATAAATGCGAGTGACTGATTTTAAGTTATAAATGTTATGCCATATACGCTTGCGTAATTATAAATATATTCTTAATATGATCTTAATAATTTAAGTATTTGAGGTTAGGTTAATATTTTGGAGAAATTTTCCACTAGCCGTTGCTTTATTTAACGTCAGATATTAAATTTCAGTTCAGTTGAGAATTTTAAACTTTTGTTCAATTTTATATATTTTTATACTAATGTCACGCCGCTGCGCGTGAGTCCACTTTTTACATACGTTTAGCGTAGTAAAATTCCACAACCTTTTTTTACAGTGTACTGATCGCGTTAAGAGGAATTAAAAATGTAGAAAATATGTTCGTCTGCATGAAATACAATACAAGTGTCAATCGTTAAGAAAATAAAAAAGAATTGGTTTCGAAGATAAGCCTATTCTTTCGTTGGGCACTTCTTCCGGTGGAAAATTAGCACATTAAAAAAAATCAAACAATGCTCACTCGTTCGTTTAATTTTGAAAATATTAATTTTTTGAAAACTTCTCTTCTTACTGAAATTGGTTGCAGCCATATGACCCGCTAAACTGTATGAATAATTGCAGAAATGTGCCCGAAATCCGAGCGGATTCGCGTAAATTTCAGGCGGATTTCACATGTCGTTTTGGAACCTTTTTTCGCGCTGACTTCATGCTATGTTCGTGCGGGTATCCGCCCGGAAATTCAGCTCAATTTTCAGTTTTATTTATCTCAATTTTCACATGAAACTCCGTCCGAAAATTGTATTAAACTTTGATAATTTTTTATTTCAAATTCCGAGCGAAACTCCGTGCGTTTATTTTTCTCCGCTTGCAGTATTTAAATCTCGAATTCCGCACGAAACTTCGCCCGAACATTGTATTCGTCTTGAAGAATTTTTCATCTCAAATTCCGAGCGAAGCTCCGTGCGAAGATGTCTCTGAACTTGCAGTACTGCATTCTCGAATTTCGCACGAAACTCCGCCCGAACATGTATTCGACTTGCAGAATTTTTTTATGTGAAATTTCGAGCCAGACTCTGCGAAAATTTATGTCTACTTTGTAAATAGGTCTAGAGTCCAGCTACTTCTGGTGTCTTATCATCCATACATATCTAGACCTGAAGTCCAGGCATCTATGACCTCTGACGTCTTATCATCCATACATATTTGAATCCGGAGTCCAGCCACCTCTGATCTCTGACGTCTTATCATCAATACACATATAAGCGGTCTGTCCTCCTGGCACGGCAGCATTCTAATATTGTAACTGGAAGCAAAAGCTCTGCTCGAATAAATATTGAAATCCAAAAGTCTCCAAAATTATAATCCTTTCCTTAAATAGAAGAAGAAATACAGTTCACAAATTGGCGACCGTGACAGGA
>NC_046664.1:143950297-143951902 GCF_010883055.1 Belonocnema kinseyi | reverse complement strand
TCCCATTACTTCTGTAGATCCCGGGTAATACTCCTTTTCCTCCAATGATGTAATCGCCTTCTGGTAATTCCAATGGGATATCCTTGCACGAGGGTCTTACGTAAAAGATGACAGGGTTATAATTACCGTATAAGGGGATGGATATATTAGCAAGATCGAGTGTATTATTTATAAAATTTATTTTCGCTTTATTAGCTGTTAGCCAATCTCTTCCTAAAATATCATCGAATTCTGTCGGGAAATCATTTTTTACTACAAAAAATCGATGTCGGTTACTTTTGGATGATAATGTACAAAAACCAAGCGTTTCGTGAACTCCGTTCACTATTTCGAATTTCCTCCTTTCTTCACTTGGAATTCTCTCGGGGTTGCACTCTTTTTTCACTAAGCATTGGGTTTTTATAAAGGACTCAGGACTCCCGGTGTCTACCAAAAGTCCTCGTGATAATTTGTATCCTCGCAGTCTGCATTTAGTGTAAGGATGTCCTCCTGAATCTCCTCCTCTGAGCAGTATTCTTGTAGGTCCTCGTCGATTACCTTTTGATAGGCATCCATCATTTCTGCCTCTTCTGTCAGGTATGTCCTCCTTGGTGGATCTTTGTTCTGTGATATTCCCCGCTGAAAATTTTCTCTGCGTTCTTTATTCTGCTTAGTGTAGCATTTATTCTCGTCGTGTCCTGTTTTTTTGCAGTAGCTGCAATTTGCTGAATTGGTTTCCTTCTTGGGTTCTGGGGTTCTGAAGGGGTTTTCTCTAAATTGTGTCCGTTGCATTGGTTTGAAGGATTTCCTTGATTTCTGCTGATTGAAGTTTCGATTTCTTTCCTTTTCCTTGTCTAAATAATCCTTCTCTTCTTGCAAGGCTTGTTGATAAGCGTCGTTGAGTCTAGAAGGTTTTGAAGTTGCTACTTTGTTCGATATTTCGTTCCTTAGACCGTCTATGAATTTTTTAACTCTGATCTGTTCCTCTTAGCTACGCTCGAAATCTTTAAAATCACATGGACTATAATCAATCGCGCGCTGGATCTTCCGATCCATTTCCATTTGTAGTAAGTGCGGTTCAAAACAACAGAACGCGCAGGGCTCCTGACAATGGGTCGGCCAACAATGCCGACCAATCTAGAGCTGGGGGAGCCAATGAAAATGGATTCAATGCGATGGATTGGCGGGATCTCATGACCTTTGGGTGGACGGAGCGACTGAATCACGACTTTCTAGACTGCTATGATGCGAGTGTGGCCCGTGAACGGGATTACATGGCACGGCTGCATGCTCTGTGGTGCGAGAAACACCCGGAGCTATCGCACTTTTCGCAGCAACGTCTGCGAAACCATGCTGAACTACTCCATAAAAGGGACTATGTAAGCGGACCGCCTACTCTACCACAGCTAAAACAAGCCGGCAACAAAGAAAGAGAGGCGACCTTAAGACCAACCGCGGGCAGGCATCCAATAGATGAAGAGCGATGCTTTACGACCCGGAGAAACATCAACACCAAGGTTTCTTTCAAGCCTAAAGATCCGGCTGAAATGGATGACGAGCTTCGTGGACATTTTTCCGGTGAATCCGACCTCTGGGCTATCAATTATTGTGTGTATAATGCAGCGA
>NC_046664.1:143931987-143950197 GCF_010883055.1 Belonocnema kinseyi | reverse complement strand
ATCAGCGCATGGTGAATTTCAAGCTTCAAGGATTGATCGGCAACATATGCTTCATCTACCTTGACGATCTCATTGTCATCGGAAAAACGGAACAAGAACATCCCAAGAATTTGCGAACGGTTTTTACTCGTCTAAGAGAAACAAACCTTGTCCTTCAACCAGACAAATGTAAGTATCTAGAAAAAGAAATGGAGTATCTTGGACATTCGGTCGGCCCTGAAGGAGTAAAACCTTTACAAAAGAACGTGCAGAAAGTATTGAATTTCCCCACTCCCAAAAATACTAAGGTGATTGAACAATTTATGGGCCTTGCTTCATACTATCGTAAATTCATCAAAAACTTTGCAAAAATCGCTCACCCGATAAACCACCTGAAAGGAAAGAATATTCCATTTGTATGGTCACACGAGTGCGACCTCTGCTCTATGGACAGAGATTTAAAGTCTTTACAGATCATCAGCCGATCAATGGACTATTATCAGCCAGACATGATAATATGTCCTCAAGACTGTTGAGATTAACTCAGAAACTTACGGACTACAACATAGAAGTGATTTACAAACCAGGGAAAAAGAATGGGAACGCTGACGCACTCAGTCGAGCCTTTCCAATTCAAATAACTGGCAATCAACAACCAAGCACGAGTCAAGAACCTCCACGAGTCAGTCCTCCGACTGAATTCGACCTGGATGAATTCCTAACCGATTCCGGACTGGATCAATCACAACTACAAGAAATAGTAGACGATCTCAAAAGATCTTTACCTCCAGCTGAAGGTTCACTCAATACGGAAAATATAACAGTTGAAGAACCCCTAGCAGGAGAGAATCCCTCTATTCAAATAAATACAGAGGACACACCATTCACCATTAAAACTACAAAAATAATTCTAGAAGCCATGCCCGATGAAGAAATAAAGAAAACGGTTAAAGGAAATAACAATTATTTAACAGACAATGTAAATAAATTAGGAAAATTTGTGATTCCACCAATAAAGTTAGCATAAACTTCTGGTAATTTTCAAAACAGACTAACAAACCTACAGATACCAAGGAAGTACTTTGAGTACACCATTCAAGTAGATCTCCAAGTTAATGGATCTTTATTCCACACACCAGAGGATCTATTGAAATTGGCTAAAATTATATGGTCAGATGAAAGGACGGAAGTTCAGCGTATCATTGAAATAACCCACTGGACCTCTTTGAATGAATACCAATTGGCCGCAAACTTCATTATTTGACTTTGCGACTACTAGATCTGGAACAATACTATCTAATTAAAGAAGCATATCCACGGATCATTAGGAAAACACAGGCCCAATTAAATTTAATAGCTCGAACCCATGAGGCCGGACACTGGGCGATGGATAAAATGAAAAAGTCAATTAGGCAACAGTACTACTGGCCCGGCATGACCAAACAAATAGAGTCATACATACAAGGATGCCCCATCTGTGCTATTAAACCCCAAGAACGATTAATAAAAGCGGATGCCGTTATAATAGAACCAGCTCAAAGTCCCTTTGAAATCATGAACCTAGATAAATTCACATTGGAAGGAAAAGATTTTATTTTATTTGAAGAGAGTTTGACTCGTTATGTTTGGACTACACCAGTCAGAAAATATAAAATAGCAGAACTGGTAAAGGAATTCTTCCATTCAATTCCTACACCTAAAAAATTAATTACGGATAACGAATCCGTCTTTACAAGTAAAGAGATGTAGACCTTAACAGCTCTTCTAGGAATTAAACCAATAAAGATTTCTGCCTGTCACCTCCAAAGTAACGGGATAGCTGAAAGAGTGATTGGTACGATAAAACGTTTGGCCGCAACCCTGGAAGGAGAAGTGACACAAAAAATAATGAAAGCAACAAAATTATATAATAATAGCCCCCACTCTATAACTAATTATGTGCCCGAAGAACTTTTATTTGCGTAACCCAAAGAATTCCCATATGATAGAGAGGAATATCTTCAGGACCGTGCTGAGAGAGCACAAGCACAACGTGAAGACGCAGTAAAAAGGACAGGAAAGGCAAAGATAGTCAACCAGAAGAAAATCATTCGAACAGCAAAGGAGGAGACATATTTCCCAGGAGAATATGTACTAATCAAAACTATGACCAATGGAAAACTCACATGGACAAAACCTTTAGCCGTACTGGATGTCAATAACGACACCAAAACTGTAACCTTATTTTTCAACGGACAGAAATACTTGAGACACTTTAATGATGTTAAACATTTCTACGCAACAGATAACTAAACCTTTTCTCAATTGCAGGTGTTAACGGCCCAGGGAAAATATGACCCGCAGCCAATAAACACTCCAATACTACACGAGCAACTCTTTCAAGCCCGCCTATACCATGAAACTTGGGACTCCGTATACTTTTTGGATATCTTAAAATTAAACGCTGACATCATACAAGTGAAGGATTACACACGATTAATCATGCAACATTGCAACAGTTTAATCGGGAAATGCACTATGACCAAGACAATTGGCACATTAGGACAAAGGATAAATAAACTCTCCAATCGCTATGATAATATTAAGGAATTATCAGCAAGAAGACAAAAACGAGGATTATTCAACTTTATAGGTACCGCCACCAAATATCTTTTTGGCACTATGAACGCCAACGACGCGGAAAACATCAACAACGATATAGATGAAGTCTATAAGAAAACCAGGGGAATCGCTACTCTAATTAAAAACCAGACTAGCCTTCTACAAGCAACTCTATCTCAAGGTGAAAAAATCCAACACAGGACTAAGAATGAAATGCGGGCCATGTACAACTATACCAGTGCATTGACGGACGCCACGCAAATAAACAACATGATCCTCAGTTCATTATTCGATATGAAACTGCACGTAGAAGACATCGCAGAAGCCATACAAACAATTGAAGCTGCCATCTCGGAAGCGAAGAATGGTATACCATCACCAAAGATAGTAACACCAGTTAATTTCATGAAATCACTGTCTGCAATACATCAAAATATACCGAAAGATACACCCTACCCCCTAACCGAGACGAATTATTTTTTATACATGAAAATCAGTAGAACAGACGTCATCTTAATAAACAACAGATTAATCTACAAGATACACACACCAATTCCCGATACACAAATATTCATTGTCCAACGGTACATCGCTCTACTACAACACACAATGATGAATTCTTAATTTTTCGATGGGATACAAGACAGACCCATTGCCTTGTCAGAGGATAAAACCACATATACCCTCATAAATGAAGACAAATGTATTAATGCCGGAGAACTCCACTTCTGCCAGATAATAGATGTATTGAAACAAATACACACCGAAGCCTCATGTTCCGGATGGTTACTTAGTAACGAAGGAGTACCTTGTAAAAAGAAGTATTTAAAAATAACTACAGATTATATTTATAGTTTTTCTAATGGATTTCAGTGGTACATCTCACCTTATAATCCGCTACGATAAATGATAACCTGTCCAATGGAAAAGGATGTCATGGAAACCATTTCCTTATCAACAATTCTGACATTATCAGACCATTGCAAAGCTACTACGGGAAAACAAACATTCTCCGCGGCAACTCATTATTCAAAAGAAAACCCGGTGAAAGAACGACAAATTAAATTTAACTTCTCTAAAATCGAAACAAGTATTCTAGAATCCGAAAGCATACTTTTACCTGTCTTTTCTAACACTCATTTAAACTTACAGCAGCTCAAAAATTCTGCCCATGATTTAGCAACTGCACAAGAAGACCTTAGCTCTTTTTTAGCTGAACGCCGTAATCATTCATGGTGGACTACGGGCACTACCATCCTTGAACGTCTAGGATATACTAGCCTGGCAATATTAATGCTAGGACTACTGTGGAAATGTGGACTAAATAATATACTCAGATTTATATTGCTTACAACTCCATGCGGTAAAGTAATTTACAAAATCAAGGGCCCAGCAACAATTGATCACGCCACCAATGCCCCCGTGGCAACTCGCATCAGCTACCACTCTGCAGCATCAACCCCTCTTTTTAAAACCAGTGAGGACATGGTTTAATTTCCGAGGGATGGAAATGTGAATAGGTCTAGAGTCCAGCTACTTCTGGCGTCTTATCATCAATACATATCTAGATCTGAAGTCCAGCCATCTATGACCTCTGACGTCTTATCATCCATACATATTTGAATCCGGAGTCCAGCCACCTCTGATCTCTGACATATTATCATCCATACACATTTGAATCCAGAGTCCAGCCACTTCTGATCTCTGACGTCGTATCATCAATACACATATAAGCGGTCTGGCCTCCTGGCACGGCAGCATTCTAATATTGTAACTGGAAGCAGAAATTCTGCTCGAATAATTATTGAAATCCAAAAGTCTCCAAAATTATAATCCTTTCCTTAAATAGAAGAAGAAATACAGTTCACAACTTGCAGGATATTCATCTTGAATTTGGTACGAAACCCGCCCAAACATTGTATTCGACTTGCAGCTTTTTTTTATATTAAATTCCTCCAAATCCAATATTCTATTCAACTTGGTTGTATTATTTTTTTTTAATTCCAAAAAAACTGATAATTACGTGTTCCACCACTTTTTTACAGCTGGTTAAAAGATTGGTCGGTTAGAGCGATTCAATCGTCCTTTAATCTAAAAAGTACAGTGTTGTTGTGAAATACGGAGTTTTTGGAAGAAGTTCTGAGGTCGGCTGATGACGAAGTGGAAGAAGACATTTTTAATTTATCTGCAGAAGACCGCGAATTTTCAAAGAAAGAGTGGATAATTTTGATAATTTCGACGACGTTGATTTTCAAACGAGATTTCGCTCAACAAAAGCTTGTGTAAATGCCCTGCTGAATCAAATTGAAGGAGCGTTAGGAAGAAAATTAGGCGATCTCACTTTTTTCTACCATCTTATCACAGATAACACGAATAAAATAGAAATATAACAGGAACAAAAACACATACAAATTCATTTTTTTAGGATAGTGTGGACACGCGCGTGGAGTGAACCTTACATGGATTTGGCGCACACGACCCTATTGCTTTGCTTTCTACTCTACCGACAAGTAACCAATGACACGAATGATTAAAAGTAAAATAGGAGTTATTTTGAAAAGACTATCTGTTTAGCTAACCGGGACCTCCAAAAACGTTGTGGAACGCGCGACAGGATAATCGAAGCTCAACTATGGCATTACATTTAACTCGCTGTCAGTTAACGGATTATTAAACCGAGGTTGGTGGAACCGGCCCTTAAACTTGATCAAGGAAAATTTTAAGTTCTACAATTTTTTGATATCAATTGCATCATCATTAAAATTTGAGCAGATGCACAAAAATTCCAATAATAAAATAACAAAGCATATTAGAACGATCATAATCACTTGGAATCTCGATTAATAAGAAGAACTAATAATTTAGGAGCAACGATAATATCTTCAGTACAAAAGTTTAGAATATAAAACGACTGGTACGAATATCATTTATAACTGAATTGGAATGCTTTTTCCAAAACTCCAGCACGAAAACATGTATTCAAATATTTTCATGTTTTCATCTAATGCTAATATATATAAGGAACCTCTCAAGTTTCGACGAGTTGCAAAAATCACAGTACGCAGTTCAATTGAAACGACTTCAACCCAAGGTCAAAAAAGGTTGGCTCGGACAGGAAAGGAATCCGATCGGTAAGGATCGCGAAGTATAGAATTGTGTACGAATTGGTCGGATTGGTTAGAAACGTATAGGATCCGATAGGTGAGATACCGGATAGGTTAGAAAAGGATATGATTGTGTAAGAAATGAGCAGATCGGTTATAAAGGGATAGGGTGGGATCGGAAAAATTGGATATTTTGAGAAATTATGATGAAGTTTGATTTAAATAATCTGTGGATAGCTTTTTCTTCTTGAAAAGTTTTATTATTTCTTTCTGCTTATAATGACAGAACGTTTTTTAGCGAAATATGTAATTATTTTCATTTTTAAACATCACTAAGCATACAATTATTATCTGATATGTGAATAATTATTTGCCCGAGAAACGATTTTTATCAAATTAATAATGATTATTACTTTTTCAATATCTTGCTTTGTGGACAAAAGATGAAGGATTTTAATTTTTGAAATTATTAATGGATTATGATGAATAATGGTCACGTGTAGATTCGCAAGTGAGAAAAGTTTGCTTTGATTAGAAAATAAAATGTAAGATATCCAAGATAAAAAATATAAAAAACTTAATATTTATGTTGTCTCCTTCAAAGTAATCCCCCTCAGATATAATACACTTGTGCCAACGCTTTTTCCTATCATCTAAGCACTTCTGATAATCATTTTGTGGTATAGCCTTGAGTTCTTTCAGCGATGCAGTTTTTATCTCCTCAATCGTTGAAAATCGATGTCCTTTCATGGGTCTCTTCAGTTTTGGGAAAAGAAAAAAAAAGTCACGACCTTGTGGTAAGAATTCCTGATGCACTACGCCACGGTAATCAAAGAAGACAGTGAGCGAAACCTTCACATTTGACCGAACTTGACGTGCATTTTTCGGTCTTGGAGACTCAGGATGCTTCCACTGAGACGATTGGGCTTTAATTTCGACGTCATAACCATATAGCCACGATTCATCCCCAGTTTTAACCCTTTAGAAAAATCAGGATCATTATGGACTTCATTCAACATCTCCTGAGCGATGGTCATGCGAAGGATCTTTTGATCAAAATTAAGCAGTTTTGGAACAAATTTCGCTGACACACGTCTCATGCCCAAAACGTCCGAAAAGATAGCATGGCATGAGCCAACCGATATGCCAACATCTTTAGCAACTTCTCTGATGATAATTCGGCGATTTTTCAACACCATTTTTACTCTTAAATATTTGATTTCATCTCTTAGGTAAGTATCGTATTTTTTCAACAACATGAATTTGTCATGGTCAGCTAAGTCCTTGCGATTGTAAATGTAATCACGACAGCATTCTGATATAAATAGAGAAAAGTAGAATCAATAATTTGGTAACTTTTGTCAAGTTTATAAATTCCCAGTACGAAATCATTGAATTTCAGGCGTATTTTTATTTTATTTTGAATGGAACTATTTGAACTCTGAATAATTCCCAGTGCAATTCATCAGAGTTGCACCGCGCTTGCTGAATTTTTTGTGTACGTTAAAGAAATGTAATGCGAAATTTGAATCTTTAAAACTTACTTTTTAATACTCTTAATTTCTTTGGTTGTAATTTTTTTCCGTGCAGATCGATGGGGTAACTGAATGAGAATGTCTACTCTTTGAGACGGGATATAACGTTTTACCAAATTTGTTCTTTTCCAAATCGTTTTAGCGAGATCTTTGACAAACTTTGAAGGATACAGCAAATCATATATCTCCTTGTAAACGTCGTACTTGAGGGAGATTCTTTCTCCTAAGTGAACTCGTTTTTCTGTAAATAAGTAAAAAAACGAACTCTTATAATAGAAAATCCAGCAGATAATAGTATAAATTGAATAGATTACACTAACGTTGTTCAAATCAGTTGTGAACGTTTGGTAACATACAGCAGAATATGAATTTTGCGCACCGTCAAATACACTCTCAAGTTCGCCAGCGCCAGAGTGCACTAATTTGTTGCGGTGATCAATAATCGCATTTATTAGTTCCTCCAAATCGTCTGGAAGAAAGTATTACTTGAATGTCATTGCCTGCAAATAGGTATTTTCATCTTTCGAGTAATATAAATTTTCAGAACTTACCCTCAAAGTCTGAAAGATCAGCATACGAATTGCGGATACTTCCTCTTAAAGGTCCATTCGACTTTTTAATTGATACTGCTAACTCTTTTCTTTCTACGCTAGCATATGAAAGAACATCTTCCTCGCTGAAAGCTAACTTTCTCTTGACGGGTAACCTCTCAATCTCTGCTTTTGATTTGGCTAATGCTCTCTTAAATTTTGCAATTTTTAAATCAGGATCTTATTTTTGTTCTGTACCTTTCCGTCCAAAGACATTTTAATTGCGTCTAAGTTTTTTTTGTCAGAATTTCATTTTGTCTGATTAGTCGCCAGCGCTTTGGTTTTCTGAAGAACAAAGAAATAATAATAATAATAATGTAAAAAGTTATCCACAGGTGATTAATTTTACTTTCAGTGCTGTTGTCCGCAACGGTAGGACAACGGTGGTAAAGAATAAACTTCATGCGACACCATACCCACAATTTTCTGTCTAGGCATCATCCCAAGAGATTTTAAACATCGTTCTAAATTTGAAAAATCTTTACATCTTTAGTAACTTGACTTAAAACGTAACTGATGAAAAAAACCGGAATCACCTGAGATAAAGTTTTTCAAAAACTAATAATAATATTTAAATATTAATGTTTAAATGTTTTCTAGTATCTAGCATATTAATGTAGTAAAAAGACCAGAAAAGACCTTCAATACATTAATTTTAAATATTTATAATGAATATACACACACCGCATGTGCGTCTGCTTATATTGCGCTTCTGATTGGTTTGGCCTAAATATTTTGGAACTTAAAACCTAAAACTTCAACTGAAAAAAACTGGAAAAGGAATTTTTTTCAAATTTGTATACAGCCACATAATTCCGGACCCTAGAGTCTGGGACACCCTGTATTGCCGAGGTGGGGTTAGCGACGGAAGAACAGCGGTCACTGCACTACGATGAACTCTCGCACACGCACGGACGGCTGTTCATATCGCGCTCCTAATTGGTCCAGCTTGAATATTTTATAACTCAAAAACTATAACTTCAACTGACTTTTGGAAACGGAATTTTGTATTTACTTTGACAGTCCCTGGCCATATTATTAAACCCATGCCGAAAAATCACCTTTTTGCCATTTTAACTACACATCACGTTCATTATTAGACAGTTTTAGTTAAACTATGAGAGAGCATATATTATACAATGAATTTTATGCAAAAAGTAGTGATTTACATTAGATTAAAGCATTTATGTTAATGAAACACGATATTTCGCCAAAATCAGTATTTTGTATGGCCACCTTTAACAGCCAACACGGCTGCTATACGACGAGGCATGCTGTCAATGCAATTCTCAATCTTTTTCCTGATCTCTACGATATTTTTCCAGGCGTCCTTGAGTAAACAGATAAGATCCTGCTTGGTTGTAGGAGCATGCTTAGAAACTTAACGTTTTATAAAGTTCCAAACATTCTCTATAGGATTCATGTCTGAAGAATTTCCAGGCCAGTCAGGAACGGTGACTTTTTTCTTCTCTAATTACGTTGATATATGTTTAGAACGGTGGAACGGTGCACCATCGTGCATAAAAGTAGGCTTCTCGCGTTTTTTGAACCATTTTTTCATCGTTGGAAGCAGCTGTTTTTCCAACACTTTCTCGTATTGTTCTGAATTCATTGTACCTTCCACGATGTACAGGGGCCCTGGACCTTTCATACTTATTACAGACCATACCATAACCGAAGGAGGCTGTTTTATTGTTGGAACAATACAATCATTCTTGTATTTCTTATCCGATCAATGCCTAACAAACTGAGCCTTTTCGACCAAAACTTGAAAAGTGGATTCATCTGAGAAATTTACCAGTAAAATATTAAAAATGCCGAGGATTGTCACAAATTTTACTTAAATTTTGAATTTACAATAGAAATAGATTGTAAATCTACTTTTTTCCAGTCATCCTTTGCGAAATTCCTATACTTTTGGGCCCATCTGTAATGTTTTGTAATCATGGCTGGTATGAGCCTAGGTTTGCGTGCCGGTCTTCGGGAGACAAGACCTTCTTCAGCTAACCTATGCCGTGTTGTTCTTTCAGAAACTTGTATTCATGCTTTAGTCATCTGTTTTTCCAAAAGATTCAAGTCCATTTTTCGATTTCGGATGTATATATAACGAATTCTTCTGTCTGTCCTCTCGGAAGTTATTCGAGGACGACCACACGCATCTTTGCGTTTAACCTTTAAAAATTTGCCAAGGTTAATCTGTTTTTATATATGCTTCACTGAAATTCGTGAGACACATAAAATTTTAGCTATTTCTTACTGGCTCACGTTTTTAGCTTTTAACATACCGGAAATTTGGCCAATTCTAGTAGGGGACAAATCACGTCGTTTACCCATTCTGAAAATTACAAAATTATGACAAATCGCAAGAATTTCACACTTTTTTCATAAAAATGAGTCAAAGCATCAATAAAGAACTTACTTCTGCAATGTTTGTGTATTTCACACAATGGAAATAGATATTTTACACGATAGAGCCTGTTGCACTGTATTTGACGTTCATTTATTTACTTTAAGTTATTATTACAGAACTGCTGCCATCTAAGTTTGAACGTGGCAACTGTATGAACAATTATATAAAATGTATCGAGTTGTACTTCCCTTTCCCTTAGCTGCCATACTGAAGAATCAAACAAACATAATAAGTTTCTTCAAAAATGTATACACATAATGATTATATTTACTGAACTATTAGTTTGTTATATTTATGTATTTGAGCATTAGAATCAATGAAATAAAAATTATACCATCTTTCATTTTTTGCCAATCTTAGATTCCCTACTTTACTCTCTGCATGCTTCACGGAATTAAAGGGAAAAAATCAAACCTTTTGTTGAGGAAATCATTATTTTCACGATAAATTATATATTTGCGCAAATTCATTTTTTTACTCACAATTCTGACATGGTGGAGGAGTACTCAGCAACCATCCTATTTTCTAAAAGAGCCAAAACCTAAATTTGCGAATCGTTCTCGCGTTCAAATGCTGTCGTCTGCTGCCCGCTGATTTTAAATACATGAGGGATTTCAGACTTTAATTGGGCAAAGTTTTAATTTTTTCTATTCAATTCTGTAAAGCATTTTGAGAGTGGAACTTGAGAATCGAAAATACTTCAAGCAGGGCTCAATCAATGAGAAATTCAATTAGTTTTGTAACGGTTTTCAGCAAACTTTTTTAACCTAATCTTTCGCACAATTGGTACTTTTCTAAGACAGGCCTTATTTTCATACGCCCGGAATAAGCCCGGAATACGTAGACTTGAAGTCTTGTGCTCAGTTCGGATAGCATGGCCAATCATACACCGAAAAAAATATGTAACTATATTAGTTCAATAATACCTTGAACTAATACGCTTCGCATAAATCAGAACTCAGCAGGTAAAAAAGTCGAACTGGATCTCTTCATTTAATTTGTAATATTATCGGTTTCAGTATAGAACCGACGCTATAGCAATACCGAATTACATCGATTAAGTAAGTATTGAAATAGATCAGTTCTTCGTGCAGAAGTCGCAACGTTCATAAGTTGAATTTCAGCTGTTCTAAAGCATCAAAACAGATATTGTTCCACTTTTGTGTCGGTTACGTAACGAAATTTCATTCACAGTGCGTCTATATAGATATAATCTTTATGCTTTCTCCGTTTGACTCTGCTGGTTCGAATGACGACGAACAGCGAGGATCCCACGAATCTTTAACATTTAAATTTGAGAACACGCGAGATTTGATATTTAAATAATTATTCTTTAATTTTTCACATCACATATTTTCCGGCGCCTCAACTCAGTGCAATACTCATGCGAAGCTCCTATGTAACTTTCTTAATCGATGTAATTCGGTATTGCTATAACTTCGGTTCTATAATCAAACCGATAAAATTACAAATTAAATGAAGAGATCCAGTTCGACTTTTTTCCCTACCGAGTTCTAATTTATGCGAAGCGTATTAGTTCAAGATATTATTGAACTAATATAGTTACATATTTTTTTCGGTGTAGCACTAGACTTCTAGTCTGCATATTTCGCGCTCCCAACCTCACAGCGCTGGCCAGAATAAGAAAAAGGAAATTTAGATTTTTTTATAAATAAAAAGACAAAGAAGATAATCCCTGGCGGACCTGTAAGAATTGTTCATAAAATCTACAATATTAACATAGCTAATGTGTCACTTCCGCCAAAGATTGCAGACAACAACGCTGCAAGCCAGAATTTTATTTTTAAACTTCGCGCGCAACATACTAATTGAGCTATTGTGGATGAGCTTGAACTCACCTTCTGCAGAAGTTAAGTGAATTTCTAATAGAAAATTTAAAGTACAATCCGAATTTCAACTGTTTAAAAGTTTATCCTGATGTTTTTCTGAGTTTTTTAAAAAGGAACCGAATGGGGGCCCAATGCGGTCTATACGGGGACTTTGTAGAGGCTCCTTTCGGTTCCTTCGGTCCGCCAGGGGTATCAAGCGATTTTTCATTACTTGTTGAAAAATGTGGAAAAATCAAAGTTCAATATTTCATTATTCGTTAGGGCACGTTATAACATAATAAGAAAAACCTAAATTTACATCAAAACATTTTTTTAAAGTAGACCTTTTTAATTTTATTTTGACTGACAGAAACACGGAAAGGAGGATCAGTTTTCTCCTTGAGACATTTCACACACATACATGCACACATACACATGCAAATTTAGTATTAAAATTCAATATTAATTCCAGAGATGAAAGAAATTAGTGTAGGTGAATAACGAACCAAAACTTTCGGATTGGAAAACATGTCTAGGGCGCAATGTCTTGGTTATTTTATTTCAGTGAATAGATTTGATAAAAATCAAATCAATCCTTTCTTCGACCGTTAATGTGAATAGGAGTAAGATTTGTTTTTTGCAGGTATTACGGTCTTCATTAATTAAAAGAATAAAACGAAGTAAATGGAAAGTTCGTTTATTAAATTCTGTCTATTCAAACGTTTCGGCTACCACTGCGTGCCTTTATCAAAAAATCTAAATAAATAATACATAAATAACGATCTTTTCTTACATATACTTACACAAATTGATTTTTCTCAAAGTAAAAGAAATAAAAATTGCCTGTGCTTTTTATCTTGTAAAAAAACCAAGAATAAGAATTTTACATAATTTTACATATTATAAAATCCTCATAAAAATTGTAGAGCCTTTTTTGTAATAAAAAACTACATCTTAATTATCGGAAATTCTTACGATGTTTTTGGACAACGACGAACATACAGTTTAGTAGACAAGAGACATACATTAAGGTGGTAAATTCATGAATTCAGAATAAAGGCGTAATTTTAAAGGAACCTCGAATGAGGAAAGCGCACCAAAGCAACTGGAATTTTAACTGTAATCTGCTACGAGTTTCACCAATATAAACTTTTACACAACAATTACACTTAATGAGATATACAATTCCAGACAAATTTTCGGTACTATCGACATCTTTTGGATTAAGTAAAAAATTTTGAAGAGAGGTTTGATTACTGAAACAAACGTTTATGTTGATTTTTTTTAACAATCTTTGTAATCTTTCAGAGAGTCCCTGAACATACGATAACGTAACTTTTAAATACGATTTTTTGTACGTTTCACCCCAGCTATTTTTCTTACTGGAAGCATTGTAGATTTCATGATTTCGGTTACGAATAATATTGTTTATCAAAGGAAGTGGACAATTATTTTGAACTAAAGTAATTTTAATTTGATTCAAAATTTCTTTCCTGAAGCTAATATCACTTAATTTTATGCATCCATCGATTAAAGCTTTTATCAGGCCGACCTTCTGGCAATATAAATGATGGGAATTAAAATTAAGATATCTACCAGACCATGACGCTTTTTTAAACCAATTGGTAATTAAATTACCTTTAGTTGATTTTATAATTTGTAAATCAAGGCAATTTATTGAATTATTATTTTCAAGTTCAAACGTAAACTGTATGGAATTTTCAATACTATTGAAAGCATTTATGAAACCAACAACTTCCTCAGTAAGAACAATAGCTAAAACATCATCCACATACCTTTTATATAAATTAGGTTTAAAATTCAATTTTTTTAAGCTCCTGTTTCAACATCTTCTAGAACCAAATTTGAAACTATAGGAGAGAATGGTGAACCCATAGGACTGTTGATAATATTTTCCATAATATTTTTGTTTATAATGTTTTCCATTAAAAGAGAAAACCATGTTATTGAAAACAGTTCTAGAAGCGACTAAAAATTCATTTTTTGTTATTTTAGTTAAATTTTTATTTTGTATTATTTTTTCTTCGAAATTTTAAAACATTAGAAATATATTTGGCTAAGTTATAAGTAGAAGAACCAATTGTGGAAACAAGGAATCTCCATTTCAAATCTTATTTGTGCACTTTTGGTAGAGAATAAGCGTTAGCTACAGTACTATTATGTGTTTTTAATTTATATGCCGTTTGTTCATTTATTAATCTTTTTTTCTCTCATCGAATAGCTACATATATCATTACATTTTTCTTCTGTTGTTGGAACAAGACTGGTTTTTATCTTTTTATGCAAATTATCATTGTTGAGCATGTTTTCTACAGACTTATTATAATTTTCTCTGTTAGCTGCTACCATTATGTTGCCTTTATCTACATGAAAAAAACCACATCTTTATTAGCCTTTTGAAGATTATCAGCAAGATCAAAAGATTTCTCAAGGTTCTTAAAGTTATTATTTCGATTATAGATTATAGACAAAATTTAATAAACGAACTTTCCATTCATTTCGTTTTATTCTTTTAATTAATGAAGACCGTAAGACCTATAAAAAAATCTTTCTTTTATTTTAGTTAGGAATCATGTTTTCTTGTGATCTAGTTGAAAACTTAAGTACTGAAACTTTTTTTTCAAATTTATCAAATTCAATTTTCAAGTTAGGTTATGGTTCCAAAGCACTTAAGAATATAAGAAAGCGCATAAATATATTATAGATGCTGCAAAATAAATGATAGAATGTTCAAAATGTACTTACCGCCAAGAAAAAATATCTGAGCTTTGTGAAACTTTCCGTCCTCAGCTCTAATGGTGTAAAGGCGTGCTTCTATGTCATCGACATCTACAGGTGAAAAATCCTTTGCCTTGGAACATGAACAACATCACATTTTTTTTATTTTATGTATCCCACATACATATACCTCATTTGCTTCTGAACGTCCGACAATGTTTTCAAGAACACTTGCTATCGTACATGTTACAGTGAACATCGCAAGTTGATGCCGGTCGGATCACTAACACCACTGGATCACGCAAGCATTTATACATAATGCTGCTGCA
The DNA here is from genome assembly GCF_010883055.1 of Belonocnema kinseyi. NCBI lineage: Eukaryota > Metazoa > Arthropoda > Insecta > Hymenoptera > Cynipidae > Belonocnema > Belonocnema kinseyi. The sequence goes on along the minus strand of NC_046664.1, from coordinate 143,935,081 downwards.
TTTCAAAACATTCTAGTAGTTTCTAGTGAGTCCGGAATGCTTTAAAGGTATTGGCCAATTAGTGACGTTAGAAGGCCCTTTATTCTTTATATGATTGGCCAATTATCACAGTAGAGCCACGCGCGCATCCCCCCCCCCTGTTTCTCGTTTCGTTTCTCCAGTTTTACCCAGTGCAGTGGTGCTAGCTTACCGCGACTTTTTCAACTGCGCAGGCGCCGTCTAAAGAAGGAGAGGCGAAGCGGACAGCGGTTTTCTTGCTCTACCACTGCGTGACACCTGCGCAGTGGAAAAAGTCGCCGTCTGTTATATACCGTGGGTTGACAACGTAAATGGGAGCGTGATACGGATAAGGCCAATTTTCACATGAGATGTTCGTCTGATGATGAGGAACGTAAAAATATGTGCCTGGCAGGTGTGAGTGGATGCGTTCACCTGTGGCGACCTGTCAAAGGTGCGAATTTTTGGCAGTTAACTTACGTGACTCGGATAAGGTTGAAAATTGGTGTACATGTAGGGGCTGACATTAGAAATAGCACCTGCGCATTGCCAGGCACTTAACTGGATGCAAACGTGTTGCCAGGCGGCTTCGATGTCGCCGGAAACTCAGGTGAAATTTCTTGAAATTGATTTTACAGGAAAAAGTTTGAAACAAAAGTTGGTCCACTCCCAGAGATGCATATTTTCATTGGTATATAATTTTTTGATAAAATTGATACTTTTGGAGAAAACATAGATTAAAGAAATACCATAACAATAAAAAGCCTTTTTTATTGACAACAAGTGATTTTTTCGAAAATTATTAAGAGACAAAAGGTACTCTATTACAGGTATGCTCCAAGATGAATAAGAAGTATTTGTTCAAAATGTTAATATTTACCAAGTTATTCGCATTTTTTCTTCTTTTTCCCATTTTTTCAATCACCTGCTGAACCTTTAGCAGTTTAAAAGAAGGTGTGCTCAAAATTAGTACACGAATAAAGTAAGTCTTGCACAATGAATTGGCGTCAGCCACTTTCAATTAAAACAATAACTTATTTTGCTATAAATAATCATAATCCGTGTCACGTTCTCAGCTTCTGATTATCGTAGAAAGTTGTAATAAAGATGAATATGATTATAAAAATTAAACAACAAAATCGCTTTACTTTAAAATACCCATTATTTATTATTGTTAAAGTTTATGTTTTGTCGTCGAGATACGTTCGATCTTTATTACCGTGACGAATGTCAAGTTTCCCAGACCCAGCGTGGGTCATTGGCGTAGGCATTACAAATTCTTGGTGGTGCATTTTTAATGCAGTTCTATACTTGGAGACACTATTATGCTATTTTAAAAAACAAATTGTTGAGCTTCATAACAATCAAAGCAATATATTACAACAATTAAAGACAATAATAATATCATTAATAAATTAATAATAAATATAAATGTATTTATATGCAATAAAACAGTTATCATTATATTTCCTTGCATAAATGGTTTGTTTCGTTTACAGCTGGCGGCAGCGGTTTTCAAAGCGAAGAAGAAAACCTCAGTGAAGATGAATCGCAATTGCTGAGAAATTGTTTAATAAATAGGCGTACTTCACACTGGATTGGGCCTAAAATGTTTAACTTTATACGCTATTTTCAACAGTTTTATATTAAATGTACATTACATATGTTTCTTGAAGTCGGCCTGGAATCACTTATTCAGATATTGCAAACAACAATTTTATTTATCTGATCATTTTAATATATGTTTCTTATTTTGCATCAAATGCTATCATTGGGTATGCTGAAACATGCATTATTTCAATACATTTCTGCTCAATTTTCTGATTTTTGAGCGCGTTTTTCGCGATTAAAATAAAATTTATCCATTTAGTTTCAAAATTATTCATAGCAAATTTTTGGATACTTTTTGGGTGGATATGTTTTATCTCTTAATCGCCTGTTCATAACTTGTATCGTTTACCAAAAAATCTAATTTTGATATTTATATTTCTAATTGTTACGACTAAATCAAAGACGACGGTCCCACAAAAGGAAATCATGACACATTTTTAGCTCTGTTTTGGATGAAACACTTTTTATTTCAACATATTTCATATTTCGTGTCATGTGTCCAAAAATTATATTTTAAACATTGTTAATGTTGTTTTTTATTTTTAAAAAACCACGCATCCTAGCACAAACCAATTTGTAACCAATTTATAGCTTTTCTTTAGTTGGAAATCTTCTGTCTGATTTTTTCATTAAAAAAATACTATTTTTAAACTTTTTGGGAAAGTAATTATTTAAACAAATTATATATGTTTAAACAATTAAAAAGTTGTTGGTTTATTCTTTTCATACACTATACAGCGAAGAAATAATTGTATGTGTTCTATTTTATTTAATTTTTTTAGTTATCGGAAAAAACTACGTGAGCAAATAAAGATTGCTTAAACAAATAAAAATTTAAAAGATAAGTATCAAAATTGTGTCATTATGCAACAAAACGTAGCATAGGATACTAATTTGAAAAGAAAGTTGATGTCTGGCTCAATTTTTAGAAATGTTGAAAATAGACATAACATAATTGTTTTCTTTAGTGCTTCATTTTTTTAGAAAAACGTATTACTTAAAACAATGAAGAAATACTGCATTTCAATCACAAATTACGATTTTTTAACATTTGTAGGCATAAATAAATGTTTTAATAATTTACATTTGTTTAAACAACTTAAAATTGTTTAAGAAGTCATGTTCAATATTCGAATTGTCCATTAGTCATTATTTGTTTAAAAAAGACGACCAAAATTGCTAAAGAGTAACAATAATACGTAAAAATGTATTTCTTTATTTTTTGGTCATGTTTGGGGCGCTGCGGGGAGGGAGACGGTGGTTTGGAAATAAAAGTTATTGATATGATTTTATTTCGTAGATACTCATCTCCAATCCCTAGAAAGCCTGACACGTTCACGTGAAGTCCTGGAACATGAGTTCAATTTTTCGAAAATTCAATATTTCACCATGTTCATTAGATAGGATTTTTAAGTGCCCGGCAGCACGCGTTAATATTTCAATTTCGAAAAAAAAGACATTATGGATGTTCTTTCTGCAGAAACGG
>NC_046664.1:143927989-143931887 GCF_010883055.1 Belonocnema kinseyi | reverse complement strand
CACCCATTTTTACGTTTCTCATCATCAGACGAACATCTCATGTGAAAATTGGCCTTATCCGTATCACGCTCCCATTTACGTTGTCAGCCCACGGTCTATTAGCAACACTGGTTTCACCATCTTCCTCAATCCGCCATAATTAAGTTTGTGCTTTTAAGGCTTTTAACCCCTTTTGAACTGAAAAAATGTTACTGGTGGATTTATTTTAAAACAAATACACTGATATTCATCCCTATGTGTTCACTATGCAGAAGTGCAGTTAAGTACGTGTAAAGTGATATTTCGTCATTCTTTTGTCCGTATCTGCCTACCGCTGCATGAAATCGAACTAAATCGAAAGAAAGACGACGAAGAAGACCAAAATGCGTAAATAAAATGAGATACAATTTAAAATTTACAGTGGCAAAATGTGTACTCTTGGAAGAAAAAGAGTAACTAGTGACGTTTGCCGAAGAGATTATTTTGCTAAGCAGGTATGCCAGAAAATAGTTTCAATGGCAAATTTCACTTACTAAGTCTTTCATATGGACTGGAATGTAATAGTTCTTTTTCTTTTCGTACACTACCCCGAAGTACTACCTCTAAAAATCATCGGTGTACCAATTTTTGTATTGATTTCACGCGAGTATTGAAACGATTCAGACGCTTATAGTGATACAAATAGGAGAGTGCACCCAAGTTACACTATCATTGTGAAAACATTTTAATTAGAATTTATTGCCTTAAAATTTTACTTTTCATTACTCTGAGAATTTATTTGAGTCATTTCTATACTATTTTAATCAACGTATATAAAGGAGGAATTTTTTTCCAGTATATTCGTTTTTTATTTTGTTATACTTGTACACATTTTTATAACAATTTTTAATTGTGTAAACAATGTATTATCTTATAATATCGCCAGTTAATGGCATATTATTAAGGGCTTGGTCTAATTTATGAATAGGAAGAGTTAGACTTTCGATTTTCGTAGTTTAATTGTAGTAAAAATAATTTATAATTGTTTAAATGCAGGTTTTAACAGGAAGAAGGTATATAAACATTTTTCTAATAAATTATTTCTTTTCTCATATTTAGATTTTTTAACCGCATGCTAATTTTTGAAATAATTATTATTTATTTAAAAAATGATTAACTTATAATATTGTAAATTATTAGTACTTTTTTTAATTATATGACATAACTAATCAATTTCATCATCTCTTTCTGAATATATTCGTTACTTTTCATTATTCTTATTTATTACAAAATTTTCTGAAGTAAGCTTTCATATTAATTAATTAGGCAATTTATAATAAACATTAGTTAATTTAAAAACAGGCATGACAACTTTCTTAGAAATCTTGTCAGCATTTTTTCAATTTTTTTGTCCAAATATGTCAATAATTGTGGGCTATACGTCATTTTGAACCAAAAAAGTAATTTTTCCCACTGCTCGTGCATAACAGGAAAATTGTTCAAATCGCCTAAGTTTTCTAGAGTAACATCATTTAAAAATGTAACAGCATCATACAATAAACAAAATAATTTGTTATAAGCAAATTATTTTTGGAATTAATATTTTTTACGATTTTCCATAATTTGACGTTTTTTAAAGATATGTTGCAAGAAATTGGGTTAGAAACTATAAACTAATTTAATAAACAAATATATTAATCAGGCATTTTTTCGATATCAGTTTTTTTAATTAGGAACTTTATGATAACTATAGCAAAATTTATAATTTGTTGATAAATCTGATCATTTTTTAAAATTTAATAAACAAATGCATTATTGGGGCATCTGTCGACGGAAAAATTCTTTTTTTTTCGACTTCAAAGTTTTTAATTGGGATCTTCTTAATAAATTTGGCGACATTTATGTTAGTTTTTTTCTTTTGTAACGGTAAAAAGTTTAAAAATATATAAGACGTGTAACGCCTGTTGACTGCTACTTACAGGCGATGCGTTTGAAGTGTAGCAGTCAACAGGCGTTCTACGTCTTATATTTTTTTTAACTTTTTATCGTTGCAAAAAAAACTATTGCGATTATTCCGTGACTTTCTATAGGGAATTTTAACGTAGAATCCGAGTTTTAACCATTTAAAAGTTGATTTTGCTGTTTTTTCAAGTTTTTAAAAAAGGAACCGAATGGGGACCCAATGGGCTCTTTACGGGTACTTTGTAGTGGCTCCATTCAGTTCCTTCGGTCCGCCAGGGTTATCATTTTCAAGCTGCCATATCGGATCAGCTATTTCAAATTGTTGACCATGGATTCGTATTCTATGACCCCCAAAAACCCGGTAAAAATCGACGGCTCCACTGCATAGTGCTCCAGTTCTGGTTCTGTCCGTATACCGCTCCAACTCCCGTTCCTTCAGTATACAACTCCAAGATTTTTTCTGCTCATATACAGCTCTAAGTCACTCTTAGTAAGCCTTTCAGGAGAGATTATTAAAGTTCATAAGGTCTCCAATATTCAGGAATAATGTATAAATTAATGCAAATGGTGTTAATTGATAGCTTAAGTTTTGACCTCCAAACTTGTAACAGATTTTAGCGAGTGAAAGTGTTTGATAGTATGCAAAGGTTATAATTAGACAATGATTTTTTCCCTTGATCACTCATTTTGACTATTATTTCAACAAATAAATGTAATAAATACAAAATGAGAGTAGAAGTAGTATTTGAGTGAATAAGAAAGTTTTAGAAATATTTTTGGGACAAAAATTGATAGGTCATGTGAATTTTATAACCTTTTCTCAACACTTACCTTCATTTAAAACAACAACTTTTTTATTGCACCAAAGATCGATTGGACATGCGTCGTGAGGGTAAAAGTAGTATTTGAGTGAATCAGAAGGATTTCTAAATATTTTTGGGACAAAAATTGATACGTCATTTAAATTTATTAACCTTTTCTCAAAACTTACCTTCATTCAAAACATCAACTTTTTTTATTTCGCCAAAGACCAATTAGACATGCGTCGAGAAAGTCTAATGAGTTTTTGCTTTCTCCCATTTTTATCATAATAAAAAAATCAAAATTATCAGCACTTTGCAAGCAGGAGACATGTCAGATCTGGCTTTATCGGTATTAACCACGAATTTAGAGAACAAAGCATGGCCGCGTGCTAAACATAACCCGTAGGGTGGCCAAAATATGTGTCAATCATATTTCAAAAAATGTTGTAGCAGGATTGTAAAAATATAATATAATAGCATTTTTCTAAAAACTGCAGTCTTTGTACAGCTTTCAATCCTTATTTCGTACATTAATGTTCAAATCCCTGCTTATACATGTTTACATTGAGTCAGCGCCAAATGATCAATTTATTCATGCTGCAATGAAAAATCGTAAAAAATTACTTGGAGCTGTATACGAACAGAAAGAAACTTGTAGTTGTATGCGAAAGGACCGGGAGTTGGAGTGGTATACGGACAGAACTAGAACTGGAGTATTCTTCAGTGGAGCCGTCAAAATAAGGAAAATTTAGAAAAGGACCCGTAAAATATATGCGTTTCGCGCCATATAGCGTCAAGAACCCCCGGGGCACGAATAAAATTGACGCCACATGATTAAGAAGCATCTCGACGTTCGTTTCCTAAGCTGTCTCTATTACTGAATAGGTCATCGCTTTTGTTGGAACAATTGAAGACGAAAGAATTTTCATACATAGCTTCCCAATACTTGTGTACCTTTCTTTCATAATATTATTAAAATTCCTTCTTCAATACAATTTAGTCACCAGTGGACAAGCTAGCAGCACTTTTTGGGATTTTTTAGGAATTTTGATGTCATTTCAGCTTATAAAACGATCCAAAAAAATACATTTAAATGCTCACTGGGATTTTTCTAATTGTAGATGTACTCTGTAGGTTAGGATTTCTAGTAAAACTGACAAATCTTTCGATCTTAC
>NC_046664.1:143918375-143927889 GCF_010883055.1 Belonocnema kinseyi | reverse complement strand
TCCCATCGATTGAAAAATTATCCTTCAAGAGATTTTAAAAGATTTAAAAGGATTTGACAAATTTGACACAATTTTAAAAGATTCCAAGGAATTTCCAATCGATTACAGTAATTTAATATGAGATTTTAAAGGATTTGATATATTTCATGGTATTTTTAAAATTTCAATATATTTTCAAGAGCTTTAAAAAATATCAAGGGATTTCAAAAGATTTCAAAATTTTGAGGGTGTTTTAAAAGATGATAAGGAATTTTTAACTTATTTTTATTATTTTAAGAAATTTTAAAGAAATAAAAAAGTTTTAGAATGGTTATTCAAAAAAATTCAAAAGTACTTTAAAAATCTTTGAAAAAAAGTTCAAGGTGTGTCAAAATAATTTGAAGGAATTTAAATATTTGAGAGTATTTAAAAATATTCCAAGAAATTTTTAATTGTTTTCGTTAAAAAATAATGCATTAAATTTAATATATTTACGCATATTAACTGTTATTAACAGGGAGGATAGGCACGATTCGCCCATGAATATTAATGATTTAATAGACAAACTTAGATATGAAAAAAATATCATATGTATGTTCGTTTTTTATTCTTGCAGTTTATTTTTTCAATTTCTAAGAATTTTGCTAGTCACTCAAAAAAAGTCTGCTTAAGTTAACCATCTGTAATAAAGTCTATTGATAAAGATTACGAGCTTACGGCAACATCACTTTTGTAAATAAAAATGTTCAATTAAGTAATTTTATTTGATGATCAAATGTTTTCCAACTGTTTCTAAACATTATTGATTAAAAAGAAAATTTTAATTGTAAATGGGTTTTGTAACAGTCAAAAAAATGTTTGGTTAAATCAACGATAATGCTTGTTAAATATGCCCTTACTATTTTTTCTGGTTAAAGTAACCAAAATTTTAGTTAAATTAACCAAAATTCTGGTTAAATTAACCATACAATCTGGTTAAGGTAACCAGATTTCTGGTTACTCTAACCATAAAAATAGTAAGGCCATATTTAACCAGAATTCTCGTTGATTTAACTAGACATTTTTTGAGTGAATATTATAGGAAATAACTCTGTTCTTCAAATTTTGCTATCGCAGTATACAATTTGTAAACTTTTTCAAACTTAGAAAGAGGTAAGAAAAGTGAAATAAATAATAGGCAAAAAACTTATAGTATCTTAATTTTTTAAATAATTGAGTTTTGATTTTAAAACGCATGAAAAAAAATCTAGAAGATTTTAGGGCAATTAAAAGATTTTTTAGGAAAACTGAATGATTTAAATATATTTCGAAGGTGTAGATGTTTTGTAAAGGTCTTAAAGTAATTTAAAATTTGAAATTTTTTAGGTAATTTAAAATGTTCGATACATTTTAAAAATAATTTTTAGCAATTTTATAAAATGTTGAGTATTTCGAAAAAAATGTTAGAAGCTATTTAAGAATTTTGCAAGGATGAAATTTTGTTTTTAAGATTTCTCTAAATGTTTCTAAAAATCTATAAGTTTTGAAGGTCATTGTCAAAATGTAATTTTTTTGTGATTAAAATTATTTGGAAATTTTAGAATTTTTGAAGAGATTAACAATATTTTAAAACTTGAATAATTTTCAGCAAATTTATTTAAAAAATTATTTCTTCAAATCTTTTAAAACTCTTAAATATCTTTTAAGCTGACTCTAATTTTTCCTAATATTTTGTGTATCCTGCAAAATAAAAAAATGCATAAAAATTTTCTGCATTTCTTTCGGCATATGTGAAATCTTCAAGAATGTTTTTGAAAATTTCTCCGGAATCTAACGAAAATTATATTTATATAACTTTAAAAAGAAACTGCTAAGCCGTGATTCCTTCTTGTTAAACCTTGGGATGTGGTTTTACCTTTGTAACAAGCAAAAAATTATTCCAAATTTGTATTTTGTATTAAAAATTATTGTAATTTCAAAAAAAATGTAATTTTTTAACTATAGACTGAAGCTGAAGATAATAACTCAGTTATTAGTACATATACTAAATTAGGAAATGTGAAAAGTATTAAAAGTTAAAAGAAAATTAGATACTTTTTTATTTAATTTATTTTAATCAATTTATTTATTTATTTAAAGTTGAACTAAATACATTTTAATTATATTATATAATAAGTGTTCAAGAAAGCAGTTTTAAAGAGCTACTCTTCTATTTATATTGCATTTGTTTTGCGGGGAAATACATTTCTCGGAAACTCTCCGCCGATTCTGCGAACTAGAGGTGCTAAGACTCTGGAAGAATCGAAAATTCCCCTTCGCTCTACCAATATCATTTCAACAAATTGGGCGAATACAGTAATTTTATCGTTCCGCACTTTTCTAATTTAAGAACTTTCAATAGTCTGTAAAATATTAAATATTACATCAAATTATATGAATTGAGGAAATATTGTATATAAAATTTTAAAGAAAAAGATTAAACAACCACCGCATGGTTCTACTGTCTGCAACCGTCATCTAAAAATGACACCAGTACAAGCAAATACGCTATAAATATTTACTTTTTCGAAATTTCTGAGTGTTAATACTTTTGTTTACCGGATTCTTGAGTCAACGCAGTTTTTTAATGTTTTAAAAAGTTTCAAAATATTCTTAAATTTTCTTTAAAAAATTTTGTTTTTTAAATAAAAAATAAATTAAAACTTTCCCCGAAATGTTAAGCCAAAAATTTTTTATTTCTTAAAACCTTTCCAAATTCTGAAATAGAATCCAAAACTTTGTTTAAAAATCTTCAGAAATCTAAATTTTCTTTTATCTTTTAAAAATCTTCTCAGTATTAAAATTTTCCAGAATTTTTTTTGGCAATTTTTTGAAATGTTTTGAAAAGTTGTAAAATATTCTCTCAAAACACTAAATTTTGATAATTTTGATAATTTTCTTTAAAAATCTTGGAATCTTTTAAAGTATTCTCTTCAAATGAACTTTAAATATAAGAAAATTGTTAAATTTTGTTAGGAAACTTAAGAAAACTTTTTTATCATCTTCAAATCTTTCAAAATTCTTAATAAATCTATATTTCGCTCAACATTTGTCGGCATCTCAGCAAATAAAAAACTGAAAAAATACACTAAAATCATACTCATACAAAAAATTTGAAACGATTTCTTGTTTTTAAAAATAAATTGTCAGAGACAATTTTAAAAGATTTCTAAAAATGCTGAGAAAGAATCCATAATATCTTCGGCAATTTAAAAATTTTTTAGGACTTGAAAATTATAAGAAAAATTTGCGTGTTGAAGAATTTAGAAGTGTTAAAGTGATTAAAAATATTTTAGAAGTTTAAGAGACTTCCAAATATTTATAAAACGACGACTTTTAAAAAAATAGTTAAATATTCTATAAAAAAAGTAAGAAGATTAATCTTAAAGCAATAAAAAAATAGAATAGTTACAGTTTAAACCAAAAAATTTTCTTGGTAAATACTTCAATTTTCAATCCAAAATTTTAAATAAAAAAATTAACTTTTAACCACATATTTGAATTTTCAATACAAAAAAGGAATTTTCATACAAGCTTTATTTTCCACCAAGAAACAGCTGATTTAACAAATATGTACTTAAATTTTAAACAAACAAAAAAACACATTATCAATAAGGATTTTAAATTTCCCCCATTTATTGCCATGGCTTACTAAAATAATGAATAAGACTTTGATTACACAGCCACACAAAGAAGTGTGCGGATCTGGTAACAAGACACACATATTCCTATGGATTTTGGGTCGCTGAATTCAAATTCGGTATCAAAAATCACCCATCACGTCATGGTTGACCCATATCCTCAAAAAATGACGAAAAATTATGCACTGAGGCAAATAAATTTCAAAATAATGCCAGTGATGCAAATTTTCACTTTAAAAACATATCGACAACTGTGAAGGATCAACCCTCGCCTGATATAAAATTATTTAACATAACTTTATCCAACAGAACCTGACCTCACCTAACCTGAATTAACAGAAATTTATTGAACTACACATAAAGCTATGGAAGCATATTTTCCCAGTAGCAAATGTGTGCTACATCGAATGGGTCAACTCGAGTTTAACTTAGAAATAAATCTAACCTAGCCTAACCTAACCTAACCTAACCTCACGAAACACAATTAAACTGATTGTGTTGTCCCGTTGCCTGTGCGGTACCGTTTCATGCAGTTTCAGGTTAACCTACATAGAGGTTTAACCTATCCTAACCTAACAAAACCTGACCTAACCTAACCGATTACGCTGGCAACCCTGTTCTTGCGTACTTTCATATTTTGACCTTAATAGCAGTAAATGTCTGGAGTTTCGTAACCGCTTGTTGCTAGCATTATTCGCCTGTGTCTGTAACCAGTTGCCCACCGTGGTGACGGTGGGCAACGGATCCACATTGGCTGATTCCCTCGGTAAACGGAGTTCATGCCTTCATGGCAGACACAGGTAAAAAGTGTATTACGATGCAGGGAAGGACCCCAGTATCGGCGTCTGGTCAGGGTGGGAAAGCGGGCTCTCCGACGTCGTCATCATGCAACCGTAGCTCTTTATCAATGGATCACTTGGTTGATGTAGTCTCATGCTACAAGGAAAAAAACCGCAAGCATTTCTCAATCGCATGCCTGCAAGAATAGCTCAGATTCATTCTGTTACATTTGCAGTAAATATGAAGTGAGCAGTTTGCGAAAATCAATTGACGAGGAAGTGAAAAGTCTTTACGAAGAGTGTTTTGACCGTAAATTGCTGCACTAAGTAAGAAAATGGGATCCTCACGTCATTTGCAATTCCTGCAGACTTATGTTGTATCGTCTAAATAATTCAAACAACGAAAAGTACCGCAAGTACTCTACACCAACCACATGGAAAAAACCCGTTATTGGGAGGGACTACTACTTTTGCATGAATTCCGTCAAAGGGTCAACGCCAAAAATAAAAATAACATTTTGTACATTAATGTGTTAACAGACACAAGAGCAATTGAAATCAATAAAAATGCACGCCAGACTGGTTCAAGCGCTTTAGAAGATGATAGAATGGAAGTTGAAAGTGAACGTCATGGAGACGGTAGTGAAACCAGTGATCGAACAGAAATTAGTTCTGATGATTCCGATGAAAATGACGAAAAAGATGACGAATATGGCGTGCATAAAATGAAATTGAAGGTTCCAATATTAGTGTCCCAACTAGAACTGAATGATTTTATTAGAGATCTTGGATTACCGAAAGACGGCGCTGAATTTGCCGCTTCATTTCTAAAAAGAATAAATCTTCTAGAGCCAAAGAGAAAAATTTTATTCTATCGCGACAGGGACAAAGAATTCAGAAAGTTTTTCCTTAAAAACAAAGAAACGTCTTTAGTGTACTGCACTGACGTTAACGGACTAATGAACCACTTGAAGAAAAATGTGTACAGAGACGAAGAACAGCGACTTTTCATTGATTCGTCAAAACGCAGCATTAAGGCTGTCTTACTGCATAACACGAATACTTACGCTCATATCCCTATAGCTCACTCAGCGATCATCAAAGAAGAATATAGCACTGCTAAAATGCTTCTTAAAAAAGTTAATTACACGAATCACAAATGGCAAATATGTGGTGATCTCAAAATCGTAACAATGATATTAGGCCAACAATCAGGTTTCACGAGAGAGCCATGCTTTATATGTCTGTGGAATAGCAGAGATCGAGCCAATCATTAAAGCAAAAAACATTGGCCTTTAAGAGATTCATTCAAACCTGTTTATCATAATATCATCAACCAAAGCCTCATTGATCCAGAAAAAATTTTACTACCACCCCTCCACATAAAGCTTGGGCTCATGAAGCAATTTGTCAAGGCGTTAGACAAAGATGGTCAATGCTATAAGTATATATCCCTTAAATTCCCGAATGTTTCAGACGCTAAATTGAAAGAAGGAGTTTTGATGGACCACAGATTCGAATATTGACAAGAGATACTAATTTCGTGAGCCACATGACGAAAATTGAAATGGACGCTTGGGAAATTTTTAAAGCAGTAAACGCAAATTTCTTCGGTAACAAAAAAAGTCCAAACTACGAGAATATTGTTGCCAAAATGATAAGAAACTACAAAAAGTTAGGCTGCTTGATGAATTTAAAACTTCACTTTCTAGATTCCCATCTAGATAAGTTTCCAAAAATGTTGGTGGTTTTTTTAAACAACCCTGCTATAATTGTTAAACATTTTAGAAATTCCTTTAAATTGTAAAAATGAATTGAAAATTCTTTGACATCTTTTGAATCATCCTCAAATATTTAAAATCCTTAAAAATCTTTTGAAATTTTTAAAAGATTCATATTGAAATTGAGAAATTAGAAAAATTTCAAACCGTTAAATATTGAAATGTTTGTATATTAGAGTTTTGAAAATGGAATCAATACAAATTCAAAATCTTATTTTCAACTATAAAAACTAAGTAATTTTCCACTCGATGGAATTCAAGTCTTCAAAATTTTAATTGTAAACTTAAAAGTTTATTTGCAAAAAATTGGACAGCCACACAAAAAAAAAAGTTTGCGGATACAATACACACATATTCCTATGGATTTTGGGGCGCTGAATTCAAATTCGGTATCAAAAATCACACATCACGACATGGTTGAGCCATAACCTCAAAAAATGACGAAAAATCATGCACTGAGGCAAATAAATGTCAAAATAATGCCAGTGATGCAAATTTTCACTTCAAAAACATGTCGACAACTGTGAAGGATCAACCCTTGCCTGATATCAACTTATTTAAGATAAGTTTACCCAACAGAGCCTGATCTCACCTAACCTGAATTAACAGAAATTTATTGAATTACACGTAAAGCTCTGGAAGCATATCTTCCCAGTAGCAAACGTGTGCTACATCGAATGGGTCAACTCGAGCCTAACTTAGAAATAAATCTAACCTAGCCTAACCTAACCAAACCTCACGAAACACAATTAAACTGATTGTGTTGTCCCATTGTGTTTACGGTACCGTTTGGATCAGCTTGGGCTTAACCTACAAAGTGGTTAAACCTATCCTAACCTAAAAAAAACCTGGCCTAACCTAACCTAACCTAACTTAACTTCACGTAACACAATTAAACTCATTGTGTTGTCCCGTTGTGTTTGCGGTACCGTTTCATGCAGCTTCGGCTTAACCTACATAGCGGTTTAACCTATCCTAACCTAACAAAACCTGACCTAACCTAACCTAGCCAAATGTAATTCAACCACACGTGTAGCTATGTAAGCGTACGGTTCTCAGTCTTAAATGTGTGCTATATTTCATAGATTAACTCGATCTTAACCTACAAATGAATCTAACTTAACAGAACCTAACGAAATTTTGCTTAAATGCCCACCGTCACCACGTGGCGGGGCCCTGGTTACAGACACAGGCGAATAATGCTAGCAACAAGCGGTGAAATCGCTGAGTTTTCTTGGGCGAAATAGCTTGGCCCATTTGAGTTTATAAACAAAGTCGATTTGAAACAAAATAGTCTCGGAGATAGTTTGAGAGATTTGGGTCCTTTTCAAGATCCTTTTAGCGGTCGTTTTAAGAGTGGTGCGACGGTAATATAATGTTCCTTTTGTATTTGTCACGTACCGGGCGGGCAGAGTTATTTGAAGTAGTTATCGTGGGTAATCCGCTCTCCCTTTTTAAATTTCTCTTCAAATTATTAACACTTTTTTTAATTGATGAATTTTCTCATTATACTTATTTAGAATTATAACTTATATACTGATATACCATTTTCTAGTTGAATTCAAAAATGTTGTCTTTTTTGGCGTATCTCATTCCATTTACGAGAAACGTTCTATTAATTCCAATTTTAAGCATTAAAAAAAAGTTAGATATCTGAAGTCATCGAAACCCATAGATTCCGAATTATTATGTTTTACGCTGTTAACTATGAAATTAAAAAAATCTACTTCTAAATTTTAATCCGAAAGCTTAACAAAGGACCCTTGACCCTTACGAAAATACACCGTTCGGACACCGTTGAAAGACCGTTGAAAGGGACCATTCGGCTACCGTTGAAAATGACCGCTGATTTCTCAACGGTCTTTTCGCGCGTCGGCTGGCCACTAAGACCTTTTCTACTGATGCCAATTATGAAAATTTTCCTGGATGGTGAGAGCGCAGAGGGAAGGTTCTCTATACGGTGAGAGCCACTGTTGGGGGAATGAATGGTTCTGATGTTCAGTAGATGGCGACACACTTGTCGAAATAACGAAAGTATGAACTCTTCGTATTTTCGACCCTCTCTCTTTTCTTTCCTTATACTAATTTTTCACATCCAACTTCTTATTATTTTAAATAATTTTTATAAAGAAAAAAAGTCAGTTGCAGAATTAATTTTTCCTTTCAATTGCCATACATCTTTCAAAAAAATACCATTGCTAACCATAATTTTGATTTGATCGTTTGAAAATATAATAATAATAATAATAATAATAATAATAATAATAAAGAATTAGGAGGTGTTTATTTAAAATTTGAGAATTTTAAATACTTTTCATTCAAGTCTTCTTTACAATTTTACCTTACTGACAATAATTATATTGGTTTAGCTGTTTCAACATCAGTTTTATTATTTCTAATAATTTCTTTCCAGAAAAAACTCAATAACAGAGTTAATTTTTCATTAAAATATTTGGCCGTGGAACTTTCAAAAGAAAGGGGGAGGGTCGGTAAGGCCGGTCTTTGGCCTAATTTATTTTTGGACCAAAAAATCTGAAAATATCATGGTAGTATCTTATAAGTATCCCGAGTCGATTGCACGCTAAACGGACTACCCTCCACCACCTAGCCACCCCCACCCCCCTAAAAATATAGGAAACACCACTACCCACCAACTGTATTTTCGAGAGATTCGACACTCTTAAACATGTAATCTGAGGTTAGCTCGGGTTTACTATGGTTTTCGGGGTCGCCGAATACAAATCTGGTGTCCTTTGACATTTATCGCGTCCGGTTCAAGGTCATTGGAAGGTCAAATCGAGAGAAAACGGTAAAAAAATTCAAAAAAATACGTTATAGGTTTTTGGAGTCGCTAATTACGAATCTGGCATCCTTTGAATTCTATCGCTTCAGGTTCAAGGTCATTTGAAGGTCATTTGAAGGTCAAATCGAGAAAAAACGGTAAACAAATTAAAAAAAAATATGTTATAGGTTTTTGGGGTCGCTGATTATGAACCTGATGTCCGCTGACCTTTATCGCGTCAGGATCAAGGTCATTTGAAGTTCAAATCGAGAAAAAACGGTAGAAAAAAAAATACGTTATAGTTTTTTTGGATCGCTGATTCTGAATTTGATACCCGTTGACCTCTATCCCGTCTGGTTCACGGTCATTTGATGGACGCATTAAACAAAAATAACTGAAAAAATTCTGAAGAATCTTATATAGCATTTTGGTACGTCTGAATTCTGATTCAGAGTATGTATAAACAAGATATCTGTTGAAGTCTTCTTGTGCCTGCCCCCAGGGCACCTCCACGCGGTGACGGCGGGCAACGGA
>NC_046664.1:143916320-143918275 GCF_010883055.1 Belonocnema kinseyi | reverse complement strand
CTAGGCAATATTCTCAGCCCGCTACATCCTAATTACTTAAATTCAGGCATCCTGTACCCTGTTAGGCGATAACATCAGCTTGCTTGATCCCAAATACTTCAAACAAAGAACCCTGTACCCGTCGATGCAATAAAATAAGCCTCAATCATTGCACGCTAAGCACATTAACCGAAGAACGCTGTACCCTGCTCGGCAATAATCTCCGAGAGCTGTAACCTAAATCTTTTTACCCAAGAATCCTGTGCCATACTAGGCAATGACCTCCGATCGCTATATCTCAAATACTTCAATCGCAGAACCTTGTACTTAAGCAAGAAAATAAAGTTGAGAGGACTATACGTAAGAATAAAGAAGGATGTATGTATACGTGGAGATTCGAAGGTTAACGGGCTCGGGATGTAATGGATTTGAGTTATTATTGAGCAGGGTACAGGGTTCTTGGGTGGACGAACTTAGGATGCAGCGGTCGGCGTTTATTGCCTAGCAAAGTACCGGGGTTTTGCGTCAAGGTACTTAGGATATAGCAGGCTGAGGTTCTTATCTATCTGCCTACTTAGGTTAACCTGTCGTAGGATTAGGGGTGTAGGTTGCTGCGTTCTTAGGTTAACTTGTTGTACGTTTAGGGCTCGTAGGTTTCTGTGTACTTTGGTTATATTGTCGTAGGTTTAGTTCTTGAAGGTTACTATGTACTTAGGTTAACTTGTCGTAGGTTTAGGGGTGCAGGTAACTGCGTATTTAGGTTAACGTGACGTGGGTTTAGAGATCACAGGTTACTGTGCAACCCAGGTACGCAGCCGGATTGTGGAACAACTCCGTTGCCCATCGTCATCACGTGTAATGCTCTGGTTGCAACCAAACGTTGTAAGCTGACGTGATAAAGTTCATTGACCCAAAAAACCTTCACATGAATTTTTTCAGATTTTTTTTGAAGAATTTTCAAAATTGACCCTTAAAGGATCTTAAATTGACCTCAATAGGACCTTTTTGGTAAGACACATGATATATTCGAATTCAGGGGTCCAAAAAATATACATATAATTTTTTTCAGATCTTTTTCTTGATTCACCGCGTTTTGACCTTCAAATGACCTTGAAACCTGACGCGATAGAGGTTAAGGAATGTCACATTCGTCATCAGTGACCCCAAAAACCTATAACATTTATTTTTTATTTTTTTAGCGTTTTTTATCGATTTGACTTTCAAATGACCTTGAACCTGACGCGGTAAAGGTCAACGGATGCCATGTTCGTAATCAGCGACCCCGAAAACGTATAACGTATTTTTTTCAGCTTTTTTTATCAATTTGACCTTCAAATGAACTTCAAATGGTCTTGAACCTGAAGCGATAGAAGTCAACGGACGCCAGATTATTCTACCGTTTTTTCTCCATTTTACTTTCAAATGACCTTCAAATGGTCTTGAACCTGACGCGATAGAGATCAATGGATGCCAGATTT
The DNA here is from genome assembly GCF_010883055.1 of Belonocnema kinseyi. Lineage (NCBI taxonomy): Eukaryota > Metazoa > Arthropoda > Insecta > Hymenoptera > Cynipidae > Belonocnema > Belonocnema kinseyi. The sequence continues at coordinate 143,916,818 of NC_046664.1, read as the reverse complement.
GTAATCAGCGACCCCGAAAACCTGTAACATATTTTTGTTCTATTTTTCTCCCGTTTTTTCTCGATTTGACCTTAAAATGACCTTCAAATGACCTTGAACCTGAAGCGATAGAGGTCAACGGATGCCAGATTTGTAATCAGCGACCCCGAAAACCTATAACATATTTTTTTCAGCGTTTTCTCTCGATTTGACCTTCCCATGACCTTGAACCTGACGCGATAAAGGTCAGCGGACACCAGGTTCGTAATCAGCGACCCCAAAAACCTATAAAATATTTTTAAAAAAAATTTTTTACCGTTTTTCTCGATTTGACCTTCAAATGACCTTCAAATGACCTTGAACCTGAAGCGATAGAGTTCAACGGGTGCCAGATTCGTAATTAGCAACTCCAAAACGCTATAACGTATTTTTTTGGAATTTTTTACCGTTTTCTCTCGATTTGACCTTCCAATGACCTTGAACCTGACGCGATAAAAGTCAAAGGACGCCAGATTTGTA
>NC_046664.1:143914251-143916220 GCF_010883055.1 Belonocnema kinseyi | reverse complement strand
TCGATTAGTTATCAATTGAGCCCTTGTCTACTCACCTATATATAATATAGAGAAGCGTTAAGAATGAAGTTATCATTTTTAACTTACAGCATTTAAAATTACGACATTTAAACTTAAATTTAGTTTGAAATTACAACTTTAAATTAATGTGGATTATTTCCATCATTAATGATATTCTTTAAATTTAACTATTCGCGGCCATAACACTTGGAAAGTTTCTAGGCATAGGATTTTCAAACGCAATCATTATAAATGAAAAATTGTTGGATAATTGCATTGTATAGTATTCAAAATAGTAAAATTTCAAATTAAAAAACTCAACATTTCATCTTTGTTATTTTAAATAATTAAAAATAAAAAAATCTGCCGGCTTCGCGGTCACATTTTCATCGCGCGCGGCTGGCTTCGCTCGCAACTTTGAGCGCGCCTAGGGTGCGCGACTGTTGAATCTCGCGCTTTAAGCTCGGATATCGTGTTTACGAGAGTTATCGTGTTTGCGGTCGGACGGGCAGTAGACAGACAGGCGCCATCGTAAAAATTTGATTTTCGGATTCAGGGGTCTCGAAACGTGGAGATCCGTTGAAAAACTGTGGTGTCAAATTTCGGAAAATTCTAATTCTTTTTTTAAATAACATATTTCGGATGTAACAGTCAAATCTGGATTTAGTGTTAGTTTTGGGCTGAAGGTGACCATGAATCCAGAGTCTCTGAAGTGATTTCTCGCTCTCCCTCGCTCCTATTTCTCTCTATCCCTATGTTGTAACGGATGAGTGACCACCACACATCCCCCACAACTCCTATCACCAATTCCGACCGCGCCGCGTGATGTCTTCGAAAGCTAAATCCAGAATCACTAAATAAAGATTCGACTGTAATAATTAAAAACAATAAAAAACTTTAAAATGCATTAATTTTGTTATCGAAAATATAATTGAACAGTGCCATGCATAAATTGCAGACTTTTAATATGACAATATTTAAAGATCAAGTTTTTACAAAACATTAAAATTAAAATGTAATACATAAATATTTTCAAAATTTAGGTGTTAGGAAAGTACGAGGCAATCAAAATTTGTCCGATTCAAATTAACGATGTAAAGATTTAAAGCTTTGAATGAGTATACCATTTTTGTTGGGAGCCAGTAAAATTGAACATTTTTCATTTTTAGACCTTTCAGGCTTAAATAATGATTTCAGCGCTGTTCATCAATAGGATGCTCAAACTACCCCAGGCTTATGAAATTAGGACAGTATTTTGACTGGAAAAAGCTTGTTTTTGAAAAAGTTTGGAAAAAGTACTTTTGATTAACTTTTTACACATTAAAGATGTTATAAATATTTATAAAATCTTTTTTTTTAGCATTTAGCAAGAACATAAACCATTCTTCGGTTTGAGAGTAATCAATTTATTTTTAGAATGTAAATAATTTACATTCGTATATTTTGGCATGCCAAGACGGTGTCATTTCTACCTTAACATAACGTCGCCACATTTTGAGCCAAGATATTCCTGATGATAGCTGCAAGGCGTGCCATGCACACCCCGAGCTTTTAGCTCACATACTATCTAGTTGTCCAACTCACGCGGGAACGACCTACATTCAAAGGCACAATGCGGCAATAAGAGCCAAGGAGAATGAAAAGAAAGAAAGGTATAGAGACCTCATAAGGGAGTTGCGACGATTATACCCGGAATTTTCTGTCAAGCTAATCGTCCTTATCATCGGCGCTCTTGGAGGTGCCAAGCTTTCGCTGATTAGTAGCCGGAAAAGCATTCCTGCGTGTGAAAAATATGCTAAAAGACTTGCGGGAAAAATGCAGAAGGCGGTAGTCCTTGGATCGCTCCGTGTTCTCAGGGTGCACGAGACTTTTGCCGAATCGTCGTATTGATTCCGTTACAGACTGTAACCACCTATCTCACGGTCGTGAGGCGTTGTTGTGGCTGAAATTTTACCGCAATTTCGCTGGG
>NC_046664.1:143912883-143914151 GCF_010883055.1 Belonocnema kinseyi | reverse complement strand
CTGAATATGGTTACAAAAATAAATAGGCAGGCGCGGACAATTGTCCAGGGGTGGTCCCGAAGGAATTAACCCCCAAGCGGAGGTGTGAAACCCGTGCCGAAAGCTGAATGGCACCTGGATGATGAACAAACCCCTTTCCCTAGCTTCTCGTGGGAATAACAATGACAACACCAAACATAGTTGTAGTAAGTGCGGTTCAAAACAACAGAACGCGCAGGGCTCCCGACAATGGGTCGGCCAACAATGCCGACCAATCTAGAGTTGGGGGAGCCAATGAAAATGGATTCAATGCGATGGATCGGTGGGATCTCGTGACTTTGGGTGGACGGAGCAACTGAATCACGACTTGCTAGACTGCTATCAGGCGAGTGTGGCCCGTGAACGGGGTTACATGGCACGGCTGCATGCTCTGTGGTTCTCGCACCACAGAGCATGCAAGACCAACCGCGGGCAGGCATCCAATAGATGAAGAGCGATACTTTACAACCCGGAGAAACATCAACACCAAGGTTTCTCTCAAGCCTAAAGATCTGGCTGAAATGGATGACGAGCTTCGTGGACATTTTTCCGGTGAATCCGATCTCTGGGCTATCAATTATTGTGTGTATAATGCAGCGAGAGCTTTGGCCGATGCGAACCGTAAAAAAAAACCAAAGGCTGATCATAAGACTAAAAGACGAATGCATCAACTTGCCGTAAAGATAGGCTGGGCAAGACAGTACGCGTCCCGCATTCAATGTGTGATTGACTACATCACATCTGGCAGGAATTTTACCGCCAAAGTTCGAAAGTTCGCGCGCGAACTCCGGACCCGTTATCACACACTTAACAAGTCAAAGCTACTGACCATCAGGCAGCATATTGTTGAGAGAATACGGATACTATCTGACGCTAAGGGAAGTCTAAAGCGGAGGGAGAGGTGGGTCAGAGAAAATCAACAGCTTCTCTCTGACCCATCTCGACTCTTCCAAGACCCTCCAGTTACTGTCGAACACCTACCCAAACCAGAGGAGGTCGAAGTATTTTGGAGAGAAGTCTACGATGTTCAGCATAGACTGGACGAAGACTCAGAAAATATAAATAGCTTCAAGGAGTTATGTGTTGCCCTCATAACACCTGATAAAGAATGCCCACCCATCACTACAGAGGAGGTGCAAAAAGTATTGAGAGGGATGAAGAACTATTCCGCACCGGGACCAGATTGTATCAAAACCTTCTGGTGGAAGAAGTTTTCTTCAACCCATCAGCGTTTGGCCCGTATTTTCACC
>NC_046664.1:143911106-143912783 GCF_010883055.1 Belonocnema kinseyi | reverse complement strand
CGGGCTTAATTTTTTCCATTACCTTTCCATTTAACAACGGACCTCATATACATGACCAGAAACTATTTTTAGGTCATAGGGCAGCTACAAATTGCTATCGATTACTACTATTATAACATTCTATGATCTGTTTTATTTCTTGTATCTTATTTGTGCCCCTTCACTCATTGTTCTTGCCTCTGCTGATTGCCTTGTACATGATTATGCCATATGCACATATTCTGAAATATTTGAATATGTCGAATATGAAATTTCTGTATCTTTAACGAAGGGAAAAATGTTATTGTTTTAATTTTTTAGGGAAAAATGGTTTACGCTATTTAGGAATTTTGTATTTTTCCGCAATTTTGGAACGTTCTAAAACCCACAAAATGTTGTCTTCTCATAGAAGAAAAATAACAGGTGTCATTTTTGCAAGATAAAGAAATTTTTGATTCAGCAAATTCAACTTTTTGCAGCATAACGAAAATGTTTTTTGAATGAAGTTCAAAAATGTTGTAATCAGCCGAAAAATTTTGTTTTTGCTTTCTAATTTTTTATAATACTTGACTAGCAAAAATTATACGTATTAAAAATTCATCACAAAGTTCTCAGTAGTAAGAAATTTTCTTTAAATTCTTTAAATTTTGAAATTTCAAATAAAGAGATAGAGAGAGAACAGAAAATATTAACCAATTTGAAATACTTTTTTCTAATTTTCTCCAATTTCATCACGCATATTTTTTTGGTTATCTAAGGGACCATTCAGTATATTTACTTAAGGGCCCCAAGGGGGGGGATATCTACATGACCGTAGTTGGGTGGGAAGGGGGGTAAAAGTTATTCTTACGTAATATTTAACATTGCCGAGAGCGCAGCATTCGGTAAACCTCGAGGTTGTTGGTTACACGACATTTCACACGAAAACAAAATGACATTTAAGCATGAAAAAACATAATGCGCACGCAGTGGGACATATGCAGTGGCTATAAGGTGTAACTACATGGATATTATTAATTAAAATATTAAAGTTCAATTATATATTCAATAACGTCTACTAATAAAAACTGCTATAATATCAGCAAAACGAAGATCAGTTTTAAAAGAAATTTCCGTACACTCCTGCCTTCTGACTCTTAGAAGACCTGCCAGACATGCATTTTTAAATAATTTTACGCATTTTTTCAGTGAATTTTTTGAATTATTCAGCAGTAAACAATTTCTAAAATATGAGATAAAAGACATATTAAAGATGACACTTTCGTACATATTGATGAGTGTTCTTAAAAGTTGCCAATTAATTAGTAATTAACTGTCTAGTTCTTTAAAAACATTATAAACGCATATTTCTTATTCATCTACGTTTTCCTACTTGCACAATTTTACCGTTTTTCTTCATAACGATAGTTTTAAATGATTAAGCATAATTATCTTGGCTTGCGTTAAACCTCTCCTAATTTTTTGTATGGAAATTGTGTTAAACATAAGGTGATTATATGTTAATATCTTTGCCTGTTTCGGTGTAAAATTACAAAACGCTATACAACATAAATACGGTAAGCTGTTGACAAATAATTACTCTCCTACAAGAAAGTATTAAGAAAGGGGGAGGGTCGGTAAGGCCGGTTTTTGGCCTAATTTATTTTTGGACCAAAAAATCTGAAAAAATCATGGTAGTATCTTATAAGTATCCCGAGT
>NC_046664.1:143904641-143911006 GCF_010883055.1 Belonocnema kinseyi | reverse complement strand
TTTCTACATTATACACAACACTTTTATATCAAATATAATACGTTTTTATGTAACTCTGGCTGGGATTGCCTATTAAAAAATTGCAAAATAAAGAACAAATTGCATCTATTATGATTATTTTTATATTTCTTTCTTATTTTGCTTTAAATTGTATTCTAAACTGTGATGAGAAATGTATTATTTCAATAAATTTATATCATTAAAATTCATAATATGCATACAAATTGAATCATACTAATTCTTATTTCCTTGTTTTTATAATTTTTCTAGTTTTGATCTTGTTTTTTACGATTAAATAAAAACTACTGTGCATCTGCATAGGTTCTAATACAGGAACCTATACAGGGTCCTATGCCTTCTTTCGTCTTTTCTGTCCTTTTTCCAAAAATTTAATTTGTTTATTTTTATTCTTATTCTTTACGATTGAAAGAAAATCTACTCGTCCTTTTAAAAAATAATAATAAATTTATAGATCTTTTTAGGCGAACAACTTTTGTCTTTTAATTTTAGTTCGTACTTATGTCGTTTTTTTTTTAAATTTAATATTTTTATTTTGAATGTTATTTTTTACGACTAAAGCAAAAACTACGTATCCTAGGTCTTTTCAGGGCGCGCAATTTAAGCTTATTCATTTGTTGCGTATCTTGCATAGTCTGACTAAAAAATGGAATTTTTTGATTTTTCATTATTTCTGGTAAGATCAAATTTAAAATGTTAAACTTTTCGACCAAATTAGAAACGTTGTTATGATACTCTTGTAGGTCTTTCAAAAATTAACGTTTTTCTTCTCTTAAATTTTTTTCATATCATGCGTTTTTTGGTTTTAAAAAAGTGTGCCAAAACAGAATCTAATCTGATCAATGTTTCGAAAGGTATCGTGCCTACAGAATACAGACTACAGACAGACGGACAAACATCCTCGTAATAATCGTTTTTTCTGACTCAGTGGGTCTCAAAACGTGGAGATTTGATGAAAACCGACAAAGTTAAAATTTAAATAAAACCTATACCTTCTCATTAGGATAAGAATGTAAAAATGTTAGCTTGCAAAGGTTATTGTTGTTAGCGAATTTTAATAAAAAATAATCTATATTAAGAATATTTGCTGTTAAAATATATTTATGGTGTAAAATTTCTAGCTTTTATTGTTTGCATGCTACGTGACCATCAAAATTCGGAATTAAATCTTTTTTAATTACTTCTATAAACAAATTCTATAAACAAATGTACACCACAGAAATTAATAGAAGGCAAACAATCTTTTTTTCGTCTACTCTTATTGTAATGATTTTCCCGATTATATTTTTTATGAAAATTTTAATATCCGTTGATATTTGTTTATTTGATAAGCCAAATATATGAAAAATTCGTATTTGGGGCGTTTTCAAGCAAAAATAAATCGTTTTTTCATCTCACCTTGCTAAAATAATTCACAAATTAAGTTATGAATTTGTTAATTTTACGAACAATTTATATTAAAAAATGCACATTTTCGGCGTTTCCAGCAAAAATAAATTGTTTTTTCATCTCATCTTGCTCAAATAACTCAGAAATTAAGTTATGCATTTGTTAATGTTACGAATAATTTATATAAACAAATACACATTTTTGGCGTTTTCCAATAAATATAAACCGTTTTTTATCTGACCTTGTTCAAATCATATCCACAAATTTATTAATGTATTAACATTTGTTAATTTCACGAACAAATTATAGAAACAAATTCATATTTTTGGCGTTTTCAAGCAAAAAAAATCGTTTTTTCATCTGATCTTCCTCAAATCATATTCACAAATTTAGTTATGCATTAACATTTGTTAATTTTACGAACAAATTATAGGAAAAAATGTATATTTTTTGCGTTTTGAAGCAAAAATAAATCGTTTTTTTATCTGATCTTGGTCAAATCATATTCAAAAATTTAGTTATGCATTAACATTTGTTAATTTTACGAACAAATTATATAAAAATAATTAAAGTACATATTCAGGTTGAGTATATTCATGATTTTATTTTAAATTCGTATTTTGGGTCAAATATTTAAGCATTCCAGTTCTTATGTAGAAAATTAAAGTGCTTCATTAAATATTGTACTACTTGCTTAAAATTTCAATTAATTGGTTGAGGAGCTTTACTATTTTGTTGCAAACTTTTGTTTTTAGATTAAACATTACTGTTTTTAAGGAACAATTTAACCGTTCCATTTTTTATTGAGAATTCAACTATTGAAGTGTTTATTGAGAATTTATCGCAAATATTTGGTTTGTAAATGCCACTTTAGGAAGAAAAGTTAAACTAAATTCTTCAAAATTCATATAATTAGTAGAAAATTTCACTATTTTCTTAAAACAAAGTCTTCTGGATTGCAAATTTATTGGTTGTGCTAGAAAAGTTATCTTTCTTGGTTGCAAATTCAAGAGTCTTCTAACAAAATCGTCTGTTTGTCAACATTTTTCTTCTTCAGTTAAACTATTTTTCCAACAAATTGCACAATCGCATTTCAATGTTTCAAATTATTTAATTCTAATCCAAAGTACAAAGCTTCCACCATCTATGGAGAAAATGTATTTCAGCATTTTCACTATAGCCATAACCGGTTTAACTAAAAGGTGGAGGAGTCAGGGGGGAACGAGTGACGTCAACCCCATTGACAAATTTCCCTCTCCGGCTCGGTTCAAGTGAGAAGAGCACATCTGCCGAAGGAGTATCTAAAAACCGACCCGAACCCGAGCCGATATATCGACTTCCCGATCCAAAGTCGAGTCGAGCTGAAACCGACACGATCCAAACTCGATACCGGAGTCGGGGATCGAGCCGGGATCATGTCGAGATCGGGAAATATCGCTCGACGGCATCACTAACTGAACATTAATACATTGCATTTCAGAGTAAAGAAGTTATGATCATTTATAATGTTTGAAAAATCGATTGACCTATATTATTAATTCATTGTTCTGGTACAGAAGTTATAGTTGTTTATATAAGTTGAAAAATCTGTTTAAACGCAAAATCTTTTTTCATCATAATAACTCGAAGTTCATGTAAAATAGTAAAGGATTTTCTTTTTGACTTCTTCCATGAGAAAACAAATATACAGGGTGTTCCAGAACTAAGTGTCCGTACTTATATGGCTGTATATAAACAAACAAAAAATAAACCGAAACTTCCTTTGGAAAAAAAGCAAACGTTTGCGGCGGTTCTGGTCGGTCCAGATGAATAATTTCATAACTCGAAAACTACAGTTTCAATACATTTTTGCCAAAAGGAAGTTTCAGTTTATTTTTCGTTTGTTTATACAGCCGTCCCTGGCAGACCAAAGGAACCGAATGGAGCCTCTAAAAAGTACCCGTAAAGACCCCATATGGTCCATATTCAGTTCCTTTTTAAAAAAACTCAAAAAAACTGCAAAAACAACTTTTAAATTGTTGAAATTCGGATTCTACGTTAAAATTCCCTATAGAAGATGACGGAATAATCGCAATAGTTTTTTTTGCAACGGTAAAAAAGTTTAAAAAAATATAAGACGTAAAACGCCTGTTGACTGCTACACTTCAAACGCATCATCTTTAAGTAGCAGTCAACAAGCGTTATACCTGTAGATCTTATATATTTTTTCAACTTTTTACCGCTGCAAACAAAAAAGGTATTGTGATTAATGCGTGAGTTTCCAATAGAAAATTTAACGTAGAATCCGAATTTCAACAGTTTAAAATTCGACCTTGTTGTTTTTTTTTTGAGTTTTCAAAAAAGGAACCTAATGGGGACCCAATGGGGTCTTTACGGGTACTTTGTACAGGCTCCACACGGAAAAAATTTATCCATAAAAAAGTCAAGAACTCGTAGCTAGGTCTCCGATACGGGATAAAAAATCAAACATTAAAGCCTTATTTCTATGAAAAATGTGTAGATAAATTTAGAACTTTTTTACGAAAAGTTCGAATTTTTGAGAAATTCATAAAAATTTTAAAATTTTTTTCACGTTTTGAGATCCCCTGACTCCGAAAAACAGGTTTTTACGAATGTCTGTCTGCCCGAGTGTGTGTGTAGATTTTTAGTTTGTGAGCACGATACTTTCGAAAGAATTGGCAGATTGGATTGGCCTTTGGCAAACTCTTTTAGTGTCCTAAAATAAAGGTCATGTTCGTTAGCCAGCCATTTTGGGTGAAAATTCAAAAAGTGAGCATATTTTGAAAATTTTTGAGACCACTTTTTTTTTAATTCAAAAATTATCTGTACGGATATTCATAGTACTCAATCAGACGAACAATTTAAATGTTTCTTTTCCAATGCGCTAAAAGATTATTTAAAAAAAAAGAGTTTTTGGTTTCGGACTGAAAGGAGTGCCGCACATTGGGAAGAAAATGACTTGTTTGGTTCAGAATAACGTACAGCCTATAGGTCGAGCGAAGCCACCTCGGGCCGGACAGCCCCCTAGGGGGGAAGCCAGCCAGGGTCCAGCTCATCGGCAGCCCCCCCCCCCCGCTATGAGAATCCTTTCATTGTCATGCGATTTAAGGTTGTTTCAATAACTAAAATCCTAAAGACGTAGCCCAATTCAATTCTAATTATCTGAATCATTTGCCTGATGTAATTTTAAGAAAATGAAAAAAAAAGTTGATGAAAATCGGTTAACATTTCGAGTAATTAAGCGCATCTTTAAGTACATGCAAAATTTCAAGAGCTGTCAACTCGATATCTATCGATGGATATCTATCGCCTATAGCTACTAGTTGAAACTCGATGAAAAAGCCCTTCTCATAAGCTTCAGCTCAAAAAAGTACTGGTCAAGTACGGGTCAAGTACTGCTCTGGTAAAGCACTGGCCAGCTGTACCTGACATAACTTCTTTAACTTTAAATGATACATGTCTGTTTGGCACCGAAGAAAATATTTATTAGTTCCCTAAAGCAAGTTTTCGAGAATAATGAGATAAAATGCTCATCAAAACATTATTTCTGCATACTGCAACCTTCAAACCCCTCAAAATTAATATTTTAAACAATATAATATTTTAGGAATTCTCTAGACGATGCCCCATTAGAACCTGACAGGGTACCCATCAGTTTTTTCCAGACTAGATATTATGATAGGGACCCTATCGGAACCCAATTTCAAACAAAGAAAGATGGGGAAATTTCTACACGGGCCCCATATAGAAATTCTGATCGGAATTTAGAAGGGCAGTAGATAGATTGCCCTATTTCTAATCCGGCGCTCATCGGGAAATATGGAGAGGGCCTGACTAGTTCTGTAACGCTGTTTAAGCCAGGTTCTAGCTAGAACCTCTAAGCAGGCCCTAACGAGAGTACCCTATTGAGCCCGACGATTAGTATAGCGCCAATTATACCCTTTCTATTACCCGATGAATATTTAATTATGTTGAATATTTAATTGTTATGACCAAAAAGGTATTTAAAAAATAAATACTAATTTATTTCTAATATTTTTAGGTTAAACATCATTGGTCCTATTTAGAGTAAATACAAATATTACATTTTTAAACATTATAATACAAATAAAATTTCTAATCCTACGGAGTATCGACTATCGAACACCTACACCCAATTCTATCGCCTAGCATTCGGGAGCCTTAACTATAACGCTATACCTTCGAGTTGATAGTCGATGAAAAAGCCATATTCATAAAGTACAGCTTAAATAATTTCAAACTATCTTTTTCTAATTAAATATTTATTATAATACGAAATTAATTATATGTAAAATATATGAACTGTTAACAGGAATATCAATAAAATAATTTTTTAATAACTAATTTTAATAGATTGAAATTTTTCTTTCTGTAATATTGCGTCTTTTCCCATTATGGACTCATTAAAAACTTTTTACAATGACAGGAAATGTAATTTTTTCTGAGCATTTAAAGTTTTACATTAAGAATGAAATTTTTTTCTAAAAAACAGGATACAGTAAGATTTGCCATACTTATACGAGGCACGAAATTCTTCACTAAAGTCTGATAGGGCATCCATCAGTTTGTTATAGACTAAATATTCTGATAGGGCTGCTGTTTTTTCTAGACTTTATATTCTAATAGGGGCTCAAACCAGTTTTTTCTGGACAAGATACCTTGATAGGGGCTTAAACAAGTTCCTTGAGAGAAACTTAATAACTTATAACTTAATATTCCTCATTTTATTATAAAATTAAAATTAAAATTAAATACGGCAAAATTGTTCGGAGTTCAATACTTGACCTACATTTTGTTACTGAAATATTTGTCTGAAGCATTTAATCCGATACATATTTTATTTTTCTATTTGATTCTTGTACGTGTTCTCCCTCTATTTTGAGATCCGCCAATGACTGAAATTCCAACTCTTTTTTGCAAAAACGAGAGGAGATACA
>NC_046664.1:143903012-143904541 GCF_010883055.1 Belonocnema kinseyi | reverse complement strand
TTGATTTCAAAAGGTCTGTGTACTAATGCGAGAGAAATGCAAAGACCGAGCGAAGAGTGCGATTGCTATCAGTCGCGTTCGGTAGGTACGCCCAAATTCTCGGGCTAAGCTCTTTTAACGAAAGAGAATTCACAATCACAAAATTACAGTGGTGAATGTTTTGAGTATAATTTTTAAAGGTTTGCGCAAGAATATGCGAAAACATAAATACCGAGCGCGTAGCGCGAGGTAAATACATAATCGAGCGCGAACTGCGAGATAAATGTACAATCGATCGCGAAATAAATACATCATCGAGCGCGTAGCGCGGGCACCAACAGTCGCGCGCCCTAGGCGTGCTCAAACTTGCGAGCGAAGCGAGCCGCTGCTCGTACCGCGCCTTGAGAATGGGCCCGCTACGCGGGCACATTTTTTTTTTCTTATACCGCTTTGCATTGAATTAAAGAGATCTGAATTATAAAAACAATTTTTTCTACGGTAATAAAACATGAAAGGCAAAAATTCAACACTTTTCGCTATTTACATTAAGATAAAAATTAAATAACCTTCGTGAAAAGGTACACTAACCGTACTGTTCAAGTGCTGATATATTATTTAGGATATGTTATTTTGCTATAAACATGAGGACTCTACAGTCTCATAACATGCTGATTTCGCAAAAAATATCCTGCAAACAGCAATCCCCCGTAAAAACCTGCCTAGTCCTATGTACGCGATTTAAGCTGTATTTACACGCCTGTCGCTTGTAAACAGAAAATGTATCTTTTTCTCATTCTACCATGGGACAATACCATGCATTTATCGCACTCTAGATTTTCTCTACTTTTCCGTTGGGCAGAAGATCTAGAGTGAGATAAATGCATCGCATCGTCACATGGTAGAGTGAGAAGAAGATACATTTTCCGTCTGCATACGACAGGCGTGTAAATACACCATTAATATACTATAATTAGCAATGTGCTGTTTCAAAAATTTATACCTTTTGAAACTTTCAACTGAAAGTTTCAATGAAAAGTTTCAAAGTTTGCGAAGCTTTGGAAACTTTAGCATTTTTAGCTATATTTATAATAATTATAGATCGAAAATACTTAATGTACATTCAAAATGAGTTTTTTATTATGAGAACTGGACTTTACTTTTTTTTTTTCATTTAAAAACTATTTTAATATCAAATAAACTGAGTCTGAAAACAGAAGCGGAACTAACATAACCAAACATACATATACCTGAGATACCAATAAAAGCGCCGAAGCTTGACATTTTGATCATGATTCATAATAATTCAATTCAACACATTTGATCAATTTCGTACATAGAACTGATTTATATTTGATACATAATATTATTTTTATATTCTGACTGTATTTTTAAAACTGTACTAAACTGTATGTACTGACTGTACTGACTGTACTAAAGTACTGACTGTACTAAAACAATGTGTCAAGACGTCAGCTGTTAATAAACTATAAGCTTAATGAAAAATGGAAAAAATAAGTGGGAAATGAAATGCCGGATCGTCGTATTGATTC